>NW_006922403.1:116563-131632 GCF_000298275.1 Orycteropus afer afer
GGACAGTGCTCAGCTGCTAACCAAAAGACTGGCAGTTGAACCCACCAGTGGCTTCTCAAGAGAAAGATGTGGCAATTAGCTTCCATAAAGACTACAACTGTGGAAACTAAGGGGTAGTTTCACTCTGTCTTTTAGGGTCACTTAGGAGTCAGAATTGACTTAACAGAAATGGGTGAGTTAAGATTCTATACCGTATGAGCTCAATGATTACTTCTAGTGACATAAGGCATTGATGAATATGTTCTCAGCAAAAAACCGCACCTCACACAAAGTAAAAGTCAAAGTATTTGCAGGACAGATTTTAATTTTTATTTTTTTAGCTCCTCCTGCATAGTAAAGGGAAATGATATTCAGTAAGTAGAATTGTGCCTTATATTAGGAGAGCAAGGACCTCTGGTGGTGCAGTGGTTAAGGATTTGGTTGCTAAACAAAAGTTTGGCTGTTCAAACCCATGGTCAGGAGAAAGATGAGGCAGTCTGCTTCCTTAAAGATTTATAGCCTTTGAAATTCTATGAGGCAGTTCTATTCTGTCCTACAGTGTCCTATGAGTTGGAATCAATTCAATAGCAGTAGATTTTTTTTTTTTTTAAATACCTATCTATTTATTTTTATATCTATATCTATATATCAGGATAGAAGACAAAATAATGTGTGTTATGAATTGAACTCTGTTCTTCCAAAAAGATACATTGAAGTTCTTACCTTGTTTGTGAATACCACCTTGATTGCAAATAAGGTTTTGAAGATGTTGCCTATTAACACGAAGTCATATTGAAGTAGTGTATGTTCCTATCCCATCTGAGTGCTCAATTTACAAAAGGAGACACAAAGAGACAGTGAGAGAAAAGAAGACCATGTGAAGATTCATCTACAAGCCAAGGAACACCAAGAAATGCAGAAATGCCTGGGGCTACCAAAAGCTAGAAGAGACAGGAAATGTTGTTCCCGTAGAGCCGACAGAGTAAGCATGGGCTTGACAAAATCTTAAATTTAGACTCCTAGCTTCCAGAATAGTGAGACAATAAATATCTGGTTTTAGAAGCCACCAAATTTGTGGTTCTTATGTTGTGGAAGTCCTAGAAAACTAATATAGTATTTGTGGAATTTCTGGGCATATTCATGTTGTTGTTGTGTGCCATCAACTTGATTCCAACTCATAGCCATCCTATACAACAGGGTAGAGTTGTTGGGATTTCTAAACCCATGGGATTTCCAAGGCTATAATCTTTAAAGAAGGAGCTCTGTTGGCACAGTGGTTAAGTGCTCAGCTGCTAACCAAAATGTCAGTGGTTTGAACACTACAAACTTCTCCTCAGGAGAAAGATGTGACAGTCTGCTTCTGTAAAGATTTACAGACTCTGAAACTCTATAGGGCAGTTTCATTCTGTCCTATAGGGTCACTGTCAGTCATATGGATGTGTAGTGGTGTAATTTTGAAGGAAGCAGGTCTTTTCTCCTATAGATCAGCTGGTGGGTTCAAACTTTCAGATGCTAGCAGTCAAGTGCCTAATCATTGTGCCACCAGTATTCCCCGGCATATTCATGAGAGTAAGCAAATAACTCAAGTTAGAGAAATTATATTAAAGTAAGAAAGAAATTAGTAGGCTCTGGCCTTTCAGGTCTTGCCTGCTTCTCATTTCTACAATTCTCTTTGCTCCATATCTAACGACATGTGACATGCTTGGCTCAGCAACATTCATTAGGACAAAAATAACAAAATCTGTGCTTCTACAATTTGCCAGTCATTGAGCCAGAACCAGGGCATCAAAATGAATAAAATATGATTTCTGAATCTAAAGAGTCCTCAAATAGATTATCAAATAGACTTATCAAATAGATTACATGAAAACAGCTCATCAAAAGTGTGGCAAATACTATGATGATATATAAATTTGGTAGACAATTATTTCTACGTATGTACTTTTATGTACTGTAAGAACGTCCACATAAAAGAACAGAGGGCAAAGTTATGATAACTTCTTAGCCACAGCCAACCACCCTGATGGAGCAAGTTGTTGGCCCTGTGGCTATGGTCATCAGAGATATCAAGCTCAATTGGCATAACATACCACACAAAGACATTTTTCTATGTCCTACTTTGGTGAGTAGAGACTGGGATCTTAAAAGTTTATAAGTGGTCATCTAGATGCAAATATAGGTCTCTCCTCATCCAGAGCAAAGAAGAATGAAGAAAACCAAAGATGCATGGACATAATTAGTCCAAGGGACTAGTGGACCATGTGGACCTCAGCCTAACTGACCATGATACCAGAAGAACTAGATGTGCTCAGCTACCTCTGTTAAACACTCAAAAGGGGATCAGTGGAGGGGATCCTGGGTAAAGTGGGAGAAAAATGTGGAACAAAACTTAAAATCATAAAAATGACTAGGCTTACTGGTCTGATAGAGCCTGGTGAAATCAGCAAGACTATGACCCCTAGTCACCTTTCAGACTTGGAATTGAACTCATCCCCATGGCTTCCAGCCAAACAATAGGCAGGCATATAAGGTGAACATTTATACCAGGCAGGTACACTCCTTAGAACAATCAGTCATGGGAGATCAGAAGGGTAGTAGTTGCACATGCAGATAGTTCAGAGGGTAGGAATTCATAGGAAAGAAGGACAAAGGAAAAAGATAACCACAGAGAGGAAGTGGGAAGGGAGCTGTTATATTGTGGGTATTACAATCACTGTCATGGAAGATAAATGTGTATGAACTACTGTATGGAAAATGAATTTGCTTTATAAACTTTCACTGAAATCACAATTAAAAAAAAAAAAAAAAGAAAAGAAATGTGGTAACAGCTCCAAGCTCACTGCTCTCAAGTTGGATCTAACTCATAGTGATCCCTCCTTGGGTTTCTGAGGCAGTATCACTATGAAAGTAGATTGCCCACCCTTCCTTCTGAGGAGTGACTGGTGGGTTTGAATCACCAGCCTTCTGGTTAGCAGTCAAACGTCTTAGGCACTAGGTCACCAGAGTTCCTAAGGAAGGGAGAATGATTGATGTCTCTAGGTGAAGATAGGAAATAGAGAGGAAAAATTGGAAAATTTTTGGTATGGAGTTAACCCTGGATTTGTGTCATAAGATAGGAGTGGACATTTATGAGGCAGAAAATGTGATGAAAAGTATTTCAAGAAAAGAGAAGAATATGGGCAAAAATGTAAAGACATAGATTTCAGAGTGAATTTGTGGAATCAGGTGTCCTGTTTGGTTAAAATTCTCTGCCATCAAGTCAATTCTGACATGTTGCCACCCTATAGGACAAAGTAGAACGCCCCACAGGATTTCCAAGGATTTAAATCTTAATGGAAGACTGCTTCATCTTTCTCTCGCAAAGTAGCTTGTGGATTGGAACTGCTGATCTTTTGGTTAGCAGCCTAAGCTTTAACCACTACACCACCAGTGCTTCTCCTGTCTGGTTAGTGTATAGGAAAAAAAGAAATGTTGGATATGATGGATATAATCTTGAACTTTTAAACTGGTCCTGTAAACAAAGGAAAGATATTGAAGGATTTTAAGCAGAAGAATAACATTGTCATATTTGTCATTTGTAAATAATTTTGTACAGTATATAGGATGGATTGGAAGATTGGATTCAGAAGGCCTAATTAAGGGACTATTGCAAACCAGGAATATCTAGTTTTAAAGTGGGGAGCTAAAAATCGGTGATTGTTCCCTTTTCCTCTCAGAATTTACTCAAAAGCAAAAAAGGAAAATAAGAAATAAAAGGATAAACTTCATCACCTGCATAATTGTTGTTATGTGCTGTTAAATTGATTTTGACTCAAAGTGCCCCTCTATGACAGAGAGAATTGCTCCCTTAGGATTTATTGTGCTATAATCTTTATGGGAGCAGATTGCCAAGTCTTGTCTTACACAATGCCATTGGTGGGTTCAAATTGATGAAATTTTGGATAACAGCTGCTTATTTAACCATTAGTCCACCAATGTTTCTTACCCACACAACTAATAGACATATATATTACCACAAAATAGAATGTGTAACCAAATGTCATCAAGTTCAAAAACATTCCAGGGAAACTATGGAGAGAATCCAAGAGAGATTGCCTGTGACCACAGGTCTCAGGCAATATTGCCAGAGGTCAGTTCTGAAAAATCATTGGTGCACCCAAAAAGATAAACCAACAATCTCTTCTTTGAAACAATGAGATCAGATAATTGGCACCAAATTCCAAGAAGCAGGAAAGGTGTGTTGAATTATCAATGACATAGAAAGTCCATATTTGTAGGAAGTAATTGATAATGAGGCAGCATGAATTATTCAAATTGTGAGATTGAGATACATAATTTTTATTCTTGGCTGTGATTAGCCACTAAAAGAACTTTCAGATCATCTTAGGTTATAGGGAGATTTTCTGGTAGCCTGGAACCCAATTTGATCCACTCCCCTGCAAAGGCCTCTTAAACATAGTCAATGACTATGAGACCACACAACTAGACGGTGCCTGGCTACCACTGTCAACCACTCAGAGGGGGATCTATGCAGGAGATCCTGGAAAGAGAGGGAGAACAATGTAAAACAAAACTCAAAATCATTAAAAGAAAAAAAAGGACTAGGTTTACTGGTCTGATAGAGCTTGGTGGAACCCCTGAGACTATGGCCCCTAGCTGCCCTTCAGATGTGGAACTGAACCCACTCCCATGGCTTCCTGACAAACAAAAGACAGGTATATGAGCTGAACATTTATATTAGATAGACTCACTCTTAGAGAGATCAATCATGGGAGAATAGAAGGGCTATGTATGCACAGGGAGACAACTCAGAGGACAGGAGTGTATGGGAAAGAAGGACACAGGGAAGAGGTGGCTACAGGGAGGGAGGAGGAGGAGAGTTGTTGCATTGCGGGAGATTACAGTCAATGCCATGAGACAAAGTGTATGTGAGCTTCTGTATGGAAGATGAATTTGCTCTGTAAACTTACACCCAAATCACAATAAAATTAAAAAAAAAAAAAAAAAAAGCCAAGGAAAATGACACATACACAAACATGAGTATTCATCAGATATGTACCAAAAAGAATCTATCCAAACATACTAGGGGGAAAAAAGTGAGGAAAGAGCAGGAAAAACAATTGGTAGAATAGGAACCTTCAGCAGAAAATTTTTGTCATAAAATGAATGAAAATTAGGATCTAATAGAACCATAAATTTATGATAAAATAATAATGATATTGTTAATGATGAAAAAATTACTTATTTTTGAAGCAGAAACAGAACATAAAGTAAAGGTACATTAGCTCAGAACAGATACTTTGATGTAATGGAAGGAGAAGAAGCCTGAGCTTACAGAATCATGGTAAGAAGTGGAAGAAGTAAACAAAATATCCACAAAATGAAAGCCATGTTAAAGACCATAACAATATAATCTATATATTAATCTATATATTTATGTTGGGAGCTCTGGTAGCATAGTGGCTAAGGCACTTGACTACTAACCAGAAGGCTGGTGGTTCAAACCCACCAGCCACTCCTCGGAGGGAAGATGGGGAAATCTACTTCCGTAGTGATACTGCCTCCGCAATCCAAGGAGGGGTCACTATGAGTCAGATCCGACTCGACGGCACATAACAACAACAACAACATATATTTATGTTAATATAGAGAATACAAAAAGAAAAGCCTCACTGTCATCGAGTCAATACTGACTCATAGTGACCTCCATTGGGTTTTCAAGGCTGTGAATATAAAAGTTCAATTCAATTCAATCAAAATCTAAATAAGTTTTAATTATGTATATATATTGTCTCATAAGCATGTAAAGCTAGTTAGGAAAGTAATTTAAAAGAAGGGAAATGAGATTTGTCCTAACAGATTTTAAAGATAGTACAGAAGTTAAACAGTACAGAACTGGCACAGAAACAGACATATTAGCTAAAATAAAAAGAAATATAAATAGAAATGTGTATGTGAAAACCTATCATTTTAAATCAATGAGGGAATTTTAGATAATTTCATTAATAATAATATAAGGAAAATGGCTAAATTTTTGTCATAAAAAAAAAAAAAGACTTGGGCGCCTAACCCCTAATTCAATTATAAAAATAAACTCTAATTATGCAAAAGTTCAATTTAGAAAAGTCAACTAAGATATCTTTACAATCTTGATAATGAAGAATGTTCTAAGAATGTCACAAATGTTAAAAATCATACAAAAATACTAGTAACTTGGATAATATAAAACTTTTTAAATGCCTTTATGAAATAAATATGCACACACACACGTGTACATAACTGAGGAAAAGAAATTTGCAACGTGTATGTCAAAAACTGGTATATATATATATCACTTGTTTTCATATCAGTAAGAAATTATAAATCAAGAAACAAAGATGAAGATCACAAAAATGGACAAAGATCTAAATAGGTTTGCACAATAAGCCCTTGTGCACATTATGTGCTCCAGCCCTATCTCCTTTCCTGTGTTCTCTAACCTAACCCAGAAGGCAAGACACCATGAGCAGGTTTACACATCATTCAGGCAACTTTCTACAGAGGCCAGGAAAAGAAGGCACAGATTCAACATGGAATTTAAGCCAGTGAGAAGCTGGAGAGCATGGGGATAACCATGGGGAATTACTCCCTGCTATTTAGAGATTTCCCCATAACCACACGTCAGTTTTAGATGAGTAAGGGACATGGTTCTAATCCAACTGGGGACAAACCACTTACCTTGTTGCTGTATCTTTACTTAAGGAAAGAATGAAGCTACTACACAAATAGGCAAACTGGATAAACTGAGGAAATAGCAACTTCTCTGCCTTGCAGTTAGTCTGTTTCCAAGGTCTAACTTGGTCTCACTTAGAAGGGTTAATTTACAAAGGATTCTAGGAATTAGAGTTTTGCGCTTGGCTTCCCTCAGTGAAAGTTTGCTAAGGGTGCTTTGGAATAGTACTGAAATAAGAGTTCTAGCAAAATGTCATATAGTTTTCCCCACGGGCATGAGCAAGTAACCAGGTAACAAATGAAAATCACTTAAGGCGTTTTAAGCCTAACCTGTTTTTATAAACAAATAACCAGTCAAAATTTCACCAGATTCTACATGCTTTTGAATATTTAATTCCTAACCCAGAGTCCATGCAATTTATCCAGACACTGGTCCATTATTACTCAAATTTTAATCTTCTCTACCTACATTCATTACCTAGGTAATCTTTTCCAAATCTATGGCAATAAATACTGTCAGTTTTGGTATGACTCTCACATTTATATCTGTATCATCAACCATTCAGCTGAACTCCAGACTCTGGAATATCTTTACTTGTCATGTTCACTAGATTATCAATTAGACCTCACTCTTAATGCCTAAAACTGAACTCTTAATTTGCTTGTTTCTCCCACAAGTGTGTTCATCTCAGGTAATTGTACCACCATTTATGCAGTTGTTCTTGACGAACAAACAAACAAATAGATAAATATTTTTTAAACAAACTTGACTTCTGATGCCCTCATATTCCACATTCTTCCATTGGCAAATGCTGTTAGTAGCACTGCCTTCAAAATAAATACTGCAGGAATTCTGGTAAGATGGTGGAACAGGCAGACTACACAGACTCACTTCAGCAAAGAAAAGAGGAATCAACTAACACAGATATAGAAGATAATCCTGGAGCCCTAAGCTTTAAAAGAAAGGATACAGAAATGGACTAAGCTCCAACTAGTAGAAGAACCTGCATGAAGCCAAAAAAGGAGACATACAGAGCTGTGGACTGTCAGTGATCCAGACGGCACAGACAGCTTGGATATTGCCAACTGTTGTTGTTGTTGTGTGCCGTCGAGTTGGCCCTGACTCATAGCAACCCCTCCTTGGGTTTCCAAGGCAGTATCACTACGGAAGTAGATTGCCCAACCTTCCTTCCAAGCAGTGGCTGGAGGATTTGAACCGCCAACCTTCTGGTTAGCAGTCAAGTGCCTTAGGTACTATGCTATCAGAGCTCCCCAAGTGGTGTTAGGACCTAACAATTAACCTAAAAACTGGCCTTGCTAGCCAGGGGCTGCATGGAGGACTGCACTGGTGGCTGGTGAATAAAGGGGAAGCAGAAAAGAGGGAGATGGGTGAACTGTGGACTTTTGCCTGTCTGGAGGTGCAGCCATTTTGAATGTTTACAAGCAGTTCAACCATTTTGGATATTTAAAGTGTTCTCTCATATTCCGTGGATCTAAGGATAGGCTTCACTTGCTGGGGAATGCAAGGACGTTTCTGATGTGAATGACGGGAAAGGTGCAATGTTCCCCTTGTTACTCTTATACCCTACACTCTCTTGGTGAAAGGAAGTGGGGCCAGTCCCCTCTCCCACCCACCTTCTAGGCTGGCAGGAATTCCATCCCAGTCTGTGTGCTCTGATGGAGGCTGGGTGCCCTGCCCCACCCTGTCCAGATTTTTTCTTCCTCTTTATTTTAGTTTGTTTGTTTTCGACAATTTTTAAGTTATTATTATTATCATAATAATAAACTAGATAGTGCCTGGCTATGGCTGTGGACCACTCAGAGAGGCATCTATGTAAAAGACCCTGGATAGAATGGGAGAACAATGTGGAACAAAACTCAAAATCATTAAAAAAAAAAAAAAAAAAAGGACGAGGTTTGCTGGTGTGAAAGAGCCTGATGGAACCCCTAAGGCTATGGCCCCTAGCTGCCCTTCAAGTCTGGAATTGAACCCACTCCTGTGGCTTCCAGCCAAAAAAAAAAGACAGGTATATAAGCTGAATATTTACATGAGCTAAATACACTCCTTGGCGAGATCAATCACGGAAGAATAGAAGGAGTGTTTATGCACAGGGAGATAGCTTGGTGGGCAGGACTGTATGGGAGGGAAGGACAAAGGGAAGAGGAAACTATAGGGAGGAAGTGGGAGGGGAGTTGTTGCATTGTGGGAAATTGCAGTCAATGTCATGAGACAGAGTGTATGTGAGTGCTTTATGGAAAGTGAATTTGCTCTGTAACCTTTCACCCAAATCACAATAAAAATTAAATAAATAAATAAATAAATTCTTCAGGAATAACTAAAACAGATATCACCCCCACTGCACACCATAAAATCAATTAACTTGTGATAGATCATAATCTTAAGTACAAAAGGTAAAACTATAAAATACTAAGAATGAAACAGAGAGAAAATCTTTGCAGCCTGGGAAAGGAAAGCATTTTTTATGAAGATTATAGAAAGCATCAACTTTAAAGAAAATAAAAATAATAAACTAAGCTTTATCAAAATTGAAAACTGCTGTTCTTGATAAGAAAAGAAAAGCCACAAAATGAGAGAAAATATTCACAATGAAGGTATCTGTAAAAGTATTTATATCTAGAATACTTAATGAACTCCAAAATAATAATAATAATAATAATAGTAAAACACTTAACAACCTAATTTAGAAAAAGTTATGTAGAACTTTTGGACACACAATTATGAAAGAGGATATATTAATGGTTAATAAACACAGGAAAAGATACTCAATATTATTAATTATTAGGGAAAATCAAACATCAAACCTAAGATATGGTACGTACCACCAGAATGAATAAAACTAAAATGAGAATCACCATATCAAATGTTGGAAGGATGCAGAGCAACTGGACCTTTTGTTTACTGGTGGGGTGAATGTGAACTGGTACAGCCACTGAGCAATATGGGTGTACCCATATTCATAAGAATAAAGTCTCATGAAGTTAACCTTATATCTACTTTATAGTCCTGTCGGTATTTCCTTCAAATAATAAAAGTGCATGTCCCCAGAAATACATGTAGAGGAAAGTTTAGTACGGCTCCACTGAGAAGAAGAGACAATCTCATGAAGGCCCCATAATGTCGTGGTTAAGAGCATGGGCTCTTGAGACTTACGGCTCATCATGGTCTAAATCCCAAGCTGCCTGTAACTAGTCATAAGGTCATAAGCAAGTTACTTAAACAGCCTGTGCTTAATTTTCTTCCAATTGTATAATCAATAATAGTGTCTACTTCATTAGGTTGCTGTGAGGATTAAATGAGTAAAAGCCCGTAGAGAAGTGCTAGAAAGAATAAGGGCTTGAAAACATTTGTTATAGTGATGATGGTGGTGAGGATGGGGAGAACACAAACTTGGAATGATATAATGTGTATGGGAGTGGATGCTGAGTGATAGAAAAGAACTATACATCACAACTATACATCAATGTGCCCTGTGGTCCCCCTCAATTCATGACCTGGCCATCTCAAAAGCATTTGGAAAAGAATATCCCATTACTTTGTTGTGCAGACAAGACATTCATCTACCACAGTGAGTCTTTCCCCTCTCTTTCTTATCATTGTCTCCTGGTTATGGTTTCACAAGCAGTGTATTGTATGGCAGTAGTTTCAGAATAAGTGAGAACAGGGCAGTCCATAGGCCAAAACCAGGCAGTAGATGAATACCATTAGGGGTTCAAGGTCCAGCTTTTCAGAATGTAGACAATATAGGACTAACCTCTGCACATAGGTGACTGGAAAAATACATAACATGCCATATGAAAGTTAAAAAAGAGAGAGAGAGGAGGAGGAGAAAAAGGGAACAGGAGAGGAAGGAAGAAATGGAAGGAGGAAGGAAAGAAAGAAAGAGAGAGAAAGCAAGGGAGGGAAGAAGGGAAGAAGGAAGGAAAGGGAAAGGAGGCAAAACACACTGAATTTACTATGAAAACTTGCGTTTAGAGGTAGAAAGAAGCTAAAGCACAGGGCACAAATAGCTGCTCTTTTCCAGTTCTTCAAACTAAATCTTGCAGGGCTTTGGGTCTCAATAAACAAAGGTCAGCGACAGCAATGCTTATTGCAAACACCTCTGAGTGATGCCCAGGGAAATTATAATACCTGGGTCTTCAATAGCAAGTGTGTCTTGCTTAAAGGCCTATGGAAAGAAGGGCAGAGTCAGGCAAAATGCTGACCTTGGGAAGAAGGGAGAGTGGGAGGAGTCATCAGAATGAAGTTTTTGGAATTTTCCCAGAGAAGGTAATTGCGGTCCTTGGAATTTTTTCAGAGAAGTAAAATGTCTGCTTAAAGTACATACATCTTACAGCCCTATTAGAGTAGAAATAAAGAAATCTTTACCTGCCACAAACTGATCACTCAGAATCTAAGTCTTCCTCTCATTTTTATACGTCATTTATATCATATAACACCCCACATACATTCAGATACTGGCATATATACATGTACTAACATGCACACACACACTACTGCCCACGGCTTGTACCTTATCAACACCCTCCCTCATCATACATACATATACATATGCATACAAACCCACTGAAGCATGCATATAGGCAGAGACCACACAGGGAGACTTTAAGTATGGATTCCATATACCAATAAGTTCCTCTAATAGACCTATTTTTCTTAATGAAACTGAAGCTGCTGAGTTTCACCAGCATAGGCCATGGAACCAAATCATTTAGTACCCAAATGTCGTGAACTACTTATTGAATGCTCTTGATTTACAAATAAAAGAGCAGAAGCTCTAAGAAATCATGTTTTAATCATTCCATGGGTTGCTTATAACAAGACTGGCCTAGAACCTCCTATAGCACATAGTTTGATCTGTCAACTGTAAAGGACATGGACAGTTCTGGTCCTCTGGACCCAAAGATGGAACCTGTTTGTCCAAGTGGTTCAGCCTGGGCCTGGAGGGCTCACAAGAGAATGGTAGCAAGGAGGGCTTGGGTCCTCAATGCAGATGGAAGAGCAGGAACTTAAGCATCTCTGAGAAGCTAAAGTTTCCTATCTGTATTTATACAAGACTGAAGGGAGCAGGATCAGAGGGTAATAAACTATGTGAACCCGAAAACATATTCGATCTGTGTGTTGCTGAGGTGGAGTAGGCCTTCTGAGGTTTGATAGTTCACATCTTTGATCATCCTCTGATCCAGTAGCTTCACTTAAATATCTGCTATTCTCATTTGATCAAGGCCCATATAATGCTCTCTGTTTCCCATCTGGGAGATCAAGTGGCATAGTGGCTAAAGAATTTGGCTCCAAACCAAATGGTTGGTGATTTGAACCCACCAGCTGCTTCATGGGAGAAAGAGGAGACAGTGCATTTTCATAAAGATTTACAGCCTTGGAAATCCTATGGGAAGTTCTATTCTGTCGTTTGTTGTTGTTATGTGCCGTTGAGTCAGCCCCAACTCATAACGACTCCTCCTTGGGTTTCTGAGGCAGTATCACTGGAAGTAAATTGCCCCATCTTCCTTCCAAGGAGTGGCTGGTGGGTTTGAACCACCAGCCTTCTGGTTAGCAGTCAAGTGTCTTAGGCACTATACTACCAGAACTCCTATTCTGTCGTAAAGGATGATTATAAGTTGGATTCAACTCAATGGCAGTGGGCTGGTTCCTCATATACTTGACTATAACCAACAATAATAAGGGGACATATCTTAGCATCATTTGTTCCCTGGAATATGAAATCTTTCTCCAAAACCAGATTCTGTTGCTAAATATTTCCTTTCAGACCAGTTCCCCTCACCATACTCTTTAGCACAATCACGCTCATTCTCTTCTTAAAGTTTTAATCATAGGTTCAAGGAATTCATCCTCTCTGTTGGTGGGCTTCCAGATTATGGCTGGATGTATTTTCCTGTTCTGGTCCTAGTAAAGAAAAAGCAAGATTAGATTCAAAGTGGAGCACAAGAAAAGCACTATTCATGCTTTATTTTATATGACAACAGATTGGAAGCCAAGAGGACAACAGGCAAGTGCTGCTTTGCTAATATCAAAATTAAAAGGAAAAGAAAAATTATTTAATAATAAATTATTATTTATAAATACATCACAAAATCAAAAGAATTTCCCATAATGTTATTACATATTTCTAGAAAAAGTTCTGCCAGAATGAAGTCAAATAAAGGATGTATGTTGACAGGACTATGTTGAAAACTGAGTGAAGACCTGTGAGAGAGAGTCATGATTCTGAGAAAATGCTGGTTCATAAGTATCATCTGGCTTGTGAGGAATATTAAGTTCAGCCTGCTACATCAGAGTCTGGAACTTGATTATTTTCATGATATCCATTTATCTTTCCAGATTTTCCATTCATTCAAATAATATTGGTGCTGGGTGAGGATGAAGAGTTCTGCAGACCTAATTTTCATCTATAAATACCTTGTGTGATCCAAAGACATATGATGGAATTCATAGAGAAAGTTGCAAACTCTAAAAGATTTTCCAAATGGTCCCTCAATTATCTCCTCAAAATCCAGACAGAAAACTCCAAAGAGAAGCAGATTGGGAAACAGCATTGTAACTCTATATGCAAAGCTCAGGATGTTCAATGAGAAACAGGAAGGCAAGGTGAATAGGAGACAGCTCTAACACCTGGTGCTGAATGGCCACAAGGGCAGATGTGTACAGTGACAGTTGAAATCTTTGATACAGGAAACTCAGGCCAAGGTTACTACTTTTCATGGACTAATTCAGATAGGTATTCTACACTTGCTTTTACCACTCCCATTGTACCAACTGTTATTGCAAGTACAAAGAAACCAACAGCAGCAGCAGCAGCAGATGATGATAATGATGATAAAATGATAAAAATGACAAAAGTAACTTTCTTTTTTTTTGAATTCTTAGTGTATCAAACTTTACTCAAGCACTTTATGAGGTTTCTATTAATTTATTCTCAAAACAACCCAATGAATATGAAGACAAAGATAAACAATCTAAGGTGCTAAGTGGTAACTTCCCAAAGGCATAATGATAAGGCACAAGGCAGACAATGTCTCTGCCCTCATGAAGATCTCAATCTATTCAGTGGAGTTGGAATACAAAAACGTAGCTAGTTGAATGAACTGATTTCTTCCCCTTGTGCTTGCATATTCTATTAATAACAATTTCTGAAATTTTCTTTCTTATTTAAGAGGAATCAATTTATTCACTTCTCCTTCTTCTTCTTACTTCCTTCCACTTTGTCTGTTTTACCTTATCAAATACTCTATTAATATATTAATATATTCCTCTATGGTAAATACACAGGAGCTCTGGTAGTGTAGTGTCTAAGGCACTTGCCTGCTAACCAGAAGGTTGGTGGTTCAAACCCACCAGCCACTCCTCAGAAGGAAGGTTGGGCAATCTACTTCTATAGTGATACTGCTTCAGAAACTCAAGGAGGGATCACTATGAGTCAGGTTTGACTTGACAGCACATAACAACAACAACAACATGGTAAATATATCTTTCAAACATGTATTTATATTATTATTTTCATATTAATATTAAGAATTAATCATTGCCAATAATCCCCATTCTCTTTTACTTCTTGGTCAATTTCCATGTTTGTGGAACTTAATGGGAATTTTAATTTTAAATAGGAATTCTTGTTTTTATTTTACTATAAGGTAAACAGTTTGAGGTAACTGTGAGATAAACAAAACCCACTGCCATTGAGTCCATGCTACTCACAGCTACTCTATAGGACAGAGTAGAACTGCCCCATAGGGTTTCCAAGGTTGTAAATGTTTACAGAAAAGTACTGCCACATCTGTCTCTGGCAGAGAGGCTGAAGCAACTGGTGAATCCACTGACCTTTTGGTTAGCAACTCCCCTCCCCCAGCTGTTTTAACCATTACGTCACCAGGACTGTGAGAAGTCAAATTAAATAAGATTGGTCCATGATTTGTCATCTACAACAAGAAATGGCTGGTCCAGGTCAGAAGTTTTCAACCTAGTTAAGAAGCCATGAGAGGAGAGACAATGCAGGGATGCCAGAGTAGCAGGCTGGAAGAGCAGGGAAGGGGATAAAAGCCTTGAACCCAGACAGAAGAGCAATCAGCCGAAGGCATTAGGTGAGGAGGGGAAACTCAGGCCGCCCAGAGTAGCAGGCTGGAAGAGCAAGAGAAAGGGGATAAAGGCTTGAACCCAGACAGAAGAGCAGTCAGCCCCAGGGTTACAGGTGAGAAGAGACAACTCAGGGACGCCCAGAGTAGCAGGCCAGAAGAGCAGGAGAAAGGGGATAAAAGCCTTGAACCCGGACAGAAGAGCAGTCAGCCCCAGGGATACAGGTGAGGAGAGACAACTCAGGGACACTCGAAGAAGCAGGCCAGAAGAGC
>NW_006922403.1:135187-146578 GCF_000298275.1 Orycteropus afer afer
TATAATTTTTTTTTTTTCAAAAGGGTGTATCAAATTTCCCGAGTTCAAGCACTTTCCCCAGGAAAGACTTTTGCCCTCACCAATGTACATTATTTATTACCTGTTGTGTAGTGAATTACATAATGTGGCTTTTCTAGCCATAAGTCTTTGTGAACTCTATGGTTCTGCCATGAGCAATCAAGTAGCTCCTGATTGTTAGTTATCCAAGTGGGGTATTTCTGTTGGGAGCAGTACAAAGTAATTTTCTGGGAAGTTTGCTCTCTCTCAGGTGTATGGAATTCTGATGTTGGGATTGGTTAGTTTGGCCACTCTGCCAGGCTCAAAAAGGAACCCTCCTAGATGCAGAAGAAGTCTCTCTAACTGCTGGCTGAGAAAGACCTACTGCTGAGAGAAATGCACTCTTGAGAGACATACGCTGCTGATAAACACTGAGAGACACACATTGCTGAGAGAGAGACACAGAGAGACAGGCACCTCTGGGAGAGAGACTGAAAGAGTCTGTTGGCTGAGAGACGGTTGGCTGAGAGAGACTAAGCATTGTTTCTGAATTTGAATTGTAGCCTGGTGCTTCCCTAATAAACCCCATAACCTGTGAGTTTTGTGTGGCCACTGCAGCAAATTATTGAACCTAGTAGAGTGGTGGTGGGTGCTGTGGGAGGAAAGGTTGGTGTCAGGGCTGGTGAAAGGGTGGGAGGGAGGCAGTATGTCTGGCTTCACAGGAATAGGCCTTGAGCTATTGATGGTGATTCTGTCTTCCTCTTGGGGGGTTAGAGGAGGTCAGAAGATGCAGCCTCCCTCCCCTTTGGCATTACCTCAATATGGAATCCTAAATTCAAATTATTTCTTTTCTGAAATGTGGAAAATTACTTCTAGTATTCAATGCTGCATCAACTGCTCATATGCAAGTTGAAGCTGAAGATGAACTAAATTAAAAGAGAACCAAAATATAATTTTGATTATCCTACCTGAATTTAGAGACCATCTGAAGAGCAAATGTGATGCGCTGAACACCAATGACTGAAGGCTAGATGAGTTGTGTGATGACATTGAGAATATCATAAAAGGAAAAGTCATTAAACAGACAGGAAAGGAAGAAAAGACAAAACTGGATGTTAGAAGAGACTCTGAATCTTGCTCTTGTTGCAGAGTTGCTAAAGCAATTAGAAGGAATCATGAAATAAAGAGCTGAAGAGAAGACTGCAAAAGGAAGCTCAAGAAGACAAAATAAAGTATTATAATGAAACAAGTAAAGACTTGGAGATAGAAACCAAAAGGGAAGAACACACTATATGTTTTTCAAGCTAAAAGAACTTAAGAAAAAATTCTGCCTTTGAGTTGCGATATTGAAGGATTTTGTGAGCAAAATGTTGAATACTGCAGGTAGCATCAAAAGAAGACAGAAGGAATACACAGAGCCATTGAACCAAAAAACCAAAACCAAGACAAACAAACAAAAAAAATTGTTTGACATTCAGTTATTTCAGGAGGTAGCATATGATCAAGACCCACTGATATTAAAAGAAAAAGTCTAAGTTGCACTGAAGGAAATGGTGAAAAACAAGGCTCCAGGAATTGACAGACTATCCATTGAGATATTTCAACAAACAGATGCTGTGCTGGTGATACTTACTCATTTATGCCAAGAAATTTGGAAGATAGTTACCTGGCCAACTGACTGGAAGAGATCTATATTTGTACCCATTCCAAAGAAAGGTGACCCCACAGAATGTGGACATTATCAAACCGTAAAATTTTGCTGAGGATAGTTCAAACACAATTGTAACAGTATATTGACAGGGAAATTCCAGCTGGATTCAGAAGAGAATGTGGAACAAGGGATATCATTGCTGATGTCAGGTGGATCCTGGCTGGAAGCAAAGAATACCAGAAAGATGTTTACCTGTGCTTTATTGACTATGCAAAGGCATTTGACTGTGTAGATCAAAAGAAATCATGTATAACCCTACAAAGAATGGGAATTCTAGAACACTAATTGTGTCCATGAGGAATTTGTACATAGACCAAGGATTGTCTTTGAAGAGAACAAGAGGATACTTCATGGTTTAAAATCAGGAAGAGTGTGTGTCAAGGTTGTATCTTTTAACCATACTTATTCAATCTGTATGCTGAGCAAATAATCCAAGAGGGTGGACCATATGAAGGAGAATGCTGCATCAAGATTCAAAGAAGAGTCATTAACACTATGAGATATGCAGATTACAAAACTTTGCTTGCTGGAAAAAAAAAAAAAAACTTTGCTTGCTGAAAGTGAAGATGACTTGAAGCATCAAAGACTATAGTCTTCAGTATGGATTACAATTTAACATAAAGAAAACTAAAATCCTCACAAATGGACCATGATAAATGGAGAAAAGATTGAAGTTGTCTGTGATTTCATTTGATTTAGATCTACAATCAATTCCCATGGAAGCATCAGTCAAGAAATAGACATCGTATTGCACTGGGTAAATTTGCTGCAAAAGATCTCTTTAAAGTCTTAAGGAGCAAAGACATCACTTTGAAGACTAAGGTGAACCTAACCCTAGCCATGGTATTTTCAATCACCTCATGTGCATGTGAAAGGTGGACAATAAATAAGGAAAACTGAAGAAGAATTGATGCCTTTGAATGATTGTGTTGGTGAAGAATACCGAAAATACCATGGACAACCAGAAAAACAAAGAAATCTGTCCTGAAGGAAGTGCAGCCAAAATGTTCCTTAGAAGCGAGAGTGGCCAGACTTCATCTCATCTACTTCCAGTCATGTCAGAAGGGACCAGTCCCTGGAGAAATATATCATGCTTGGTAAAGTAGAAGGTCAGCGAGAAAGGGGAAGACCCTCAAACAGATTAACACAGTGACTTTGACAATGGGCTCAAGTATAGCAAGGAATGTGAGGATGGCACAGGACCAGGCAGTGTTATGTTCTGTTGTACATAGGGTCATTGTGAGATAAAGCCAACTTGACAGCACCTAACAACAACAACAACAACTTTTTGGAGGGCTGGAATAGGTAGGGAAGGCCAAGAAGCGGGAGTGGAGCAGTTTGGAACAGCTAAGAGAGACAAACTCATCTGTCAGTTTGTCATCCTGCAGAGGCTTGTATATTGCTGTGAAGCTTGAGGCTATGCCACTGGTGTTTCAAGTGCCAACATGGTTACCAATGGTGGACAGATTTCAGCAGAGCTTCCAGACTAAGACAAACCAGTTGCAGAAACGTGGACTGTGATTGTTGTATTTCTTTATTGTATGTTTGCATCAAATATTTTTGTTTTCTTCAGTTATGAACTATAAAATGTAAACAGAGTTAACGTGTTTTCAGTTGTACACATGTAAATGTATCATGTTAGATGCAAATATGACTTTATAATTGTCGTTATTTAGAGATCTTATGTAGTTAAGGAGATGTATACAACTGCTAAGTTGACAAGGGATGGACTGTGATAGTTGGGGTTTGTGTCGACTTGGCTGGACCACCAGTCTGTGTGATTAAAACTGTTGTGATGTGGTTATTCCCATGAAGAGATTGAATATATATGCGATGAGCAGCCAATCTGTTGAAGAGGAGTTTTCCTAGGGGAGTGGCCTGCCTCCAACCTATATATATAGATATCCTGGGAAAAAGAGTGAATCTTCTGTGGATTTGGATCCTGTTGTGCTGCCTACAACTGTCCATAAGCGAACAATCCACCACTCTGCCTGGTGATCTTGTATTTGTCATCTGCCAAAGTCAACAGCCAGTATACTGCCTGCCAACCTTGAGCTTGTCAGCCCCTGCAGCTGTGTGTTGGGAAAAGGCTCCAATTTGACATTTGATCCAGGAACTTGGGACTTGTCAGCTTCTATAACTGTGTGAGTCATTTTCCTAAGATAAATTTTTCTCTAAGTATATATAAACTTTACAGATTTTTCTTCTCTAGAGAACCCAGACTAATATATCCAGCTTCTCAGATGATTTGTTCAGCATACAAATTGAACAAATATGGTGAAAGGATACAACTCTGACATAAACTTTTATTGATTTTCAACCATGTAGTATTTCCTTGTTCTGTTTGAATGACTGCCTCTTGGTCTATGTACAGGTTCCTCATGAGCACAATTAAGTGTTCTGGAATTCCCATTTTTTGCAATGTTATTTGTAATATGTATGATCCACACAGTTGAGTGCCCTTACAAAGTCAATAAAACACACACAGACATCTTTCTGGTATTTTTTGCTTTCAGCCAAGATGTATCAGATATCAGCAGTAATATTCCTTGTTCCATGTCCTCTTATGAATCCAGCTTGAATTTCTGGAAGTTCCCCATCAGTATACTGAAACAACTAGTTTTTCAATTATCTTCAGTGATATTTTACTTGTGTATGATATTAATAACATTGTGTGATAATTTCCACACTGTTGTATCACCTTTCTTTGGATTGGCACACATATCTATCTCTTCTAATCAGTTGGCCAGGTAGCAGTCTTCCAAATTTCTTGGTATAAATGAATACATCTCCAGTACTTCATCCATTTATTGAAACATCTCAAGGGTTTTATGTCAATTTCTGGAGCCTTGATTTTTGTCATTTCCTTCAGTGCAGTTTGGATTTCTCCTTCAATATCTTTGGTTCTTGATCATATGCTACCTCCTGAAATGGTTGAACATAAACCAATTCTTTTTTGTACAGTGACTCTGTGATTCAATATTTTTTCCATAGCAACCTTCAATATTTCAAGTCTTAAAATTTTTTTCTTCAGCTTTTTCAGCTTGAGAAATGCTGAGTGTGTTCCTCCCTTTTGTTTTTCTAACTCCAGATCATTGCACATTTCATTATAATACTTTATTTTGTCTTCTCGAGCTGCCCTTCGTTTGGCTCTTTTATTTTGTCGTATCTTCCATTTGCTTTAGCTACTCTCCATTCAAGAGCAAGTTCCAGAGTCTCTTCTGACGTCTCTTTTGGTCTTCCTTTCCTGTCTGTTTAATGACCTTTCCTTTTTATGATGTTCTTGATCTTATCACACTACTTGTCTGGTCTTCAGTCATTCGTGTTCAATGCATCAAATCTACTTATTCTTCCGAAGGTTTCTAAATTCAGGTGTGATATAATCAAGTTTTTTTTTTTTTTAAACTCTTGTGGACTTGTTTACATTTTCTTCACCTTCATCCTGAACTTTCAAATGAGCAATTCTGACTGATAATATTGAGCTTCTCCATCTCCTTGTTACACAGATGTAGTTGATTTGATTCCTGTGTATTTCATCTGGCAAAGTCCACATGTACAAGTGCTTGTTTTTGTTGTTGAAAATTGTATTTGCAATGAATAAGTCATTGGTCTTGCAAAATTCTATCATATGGTCTCAGATTTTGTTTCTTTCAAGGTGATAATTTCTAACTACCCATGCTTCTGTTTTGTTTCCATCTTTTGCATTCCAATCACCAGTAATTAGCAGTGCATCTAGATTGCATGTTTCATCAGTTTTAGACTGCAGAAGTTGTTAAAAGTCTTCAATATCTTCATCGTTGACTTTAATGGTTGGTGCATAAATTTGCACAATAGTAGTATTAATTCATCTTCCTTGTAGGCTTATGTGTATTTTCCTGTCATTGAGCATTTTACTTCGGGCTAGATATTGACACATTCTTTTGTGATGATGAGTGTGCTACCATTCCTCTTCAATTTGTCAATCCTGGTATAGTAAACCATATGACTGTCCAATTAAAAAATGGTCAATATGGGTACATTTGAGCTCAATTTTAGTTTTGAAAACTTGCAATTTTCCTAATTGATGCTTTGTACATTCCATGTTATGATTATTAATGGATGTTTGCAGGTGTTTCTTCTCATTTTGAGTCATGTCATGTCAGCAAATAAAGGTCCTGAAAGCTTTACTCCATCCTTGTCATTAAGGTCAACTCTACTTTGAGGTTGCAGTTGTATTTTGAGTGTCTTCCAGTCTAATAGGTTCATCCTCTGTCACTATATCAAACAATGTTTCACTGCCATTCATAAAATTTTCCAGCAATATATGCAACAATGCTTCATTGCTATTCATAAGGTTTTCAGTAGCCATTTTTTCTCAGAATTAGATAGCCTTTTCTTCTCCATCTGTCTTAGTCTGGAAGCTCCCCTGAAACCTGTCTATCATGGGTGACCTTGATGGTATTTAAAATACTTGTGGCATAGCTTCCATCATCACAGCAATGCACTATCCACTGTAATATGACAAACTGACAAATGAGTGATGGGCAATTCTTTATAGTATTCTGTTGCTATTCTTTTTATTTCAGCTGGTTCTGTTGTGACAGTGTGCATTTCATTTCTTATTTGTGTTATTTGCATCTTCTCTTTCTTTTTCTTAGTTAAATTTTCCAGTGGTTTGTCAATTTTGTCAATCTTTTTGAATAACCAGCTTCTAGTCTTATTGATCTTTCTATCGTTTTTCTGTTTTCTGCTTCACTTTTTTTCTGCTCTGATCTTTATGATTTCCTTTCTTCTGGCTTGTTTTGTTGCTCTTTTTTTTATTGCTGGAGTTTGGGGTTAAGGTATTAATTTTGATTCTTCCATCTTTTTTGATGTCTGCTTTTAACGTTATAAATTGACCTTTGAGTACTGCTTTCTCTGTGTCTTAAAATTTTGTTATGTTGTTTTCATTCTTGTTTATTTCTAGGAATTTTTTATTTCATATTTTATTTCTTCTGTTACCCAGTAGTTTTTGAACAGTTTTTTTTTTTTTTTTCAGTTTCCTGGCATTTGATTTGTCCCTGCCTGTTGTCTTTCTATTATTGATTTCTAATTTTATAGCATTGTGATCCAAGATGTTTTGCAATGTTTCAACATTTTAGATTTACTGAGGATTGTTTTCTGGCTCAACATATCATCTCTTCTGGAGAATGATCCATGTGCACTGGAAAAGAAAATATAATGCATGTGTAATGGGTGAAGTGTTAAGTATATGTCTATGAGATCAAAGTCAAGTCACTCCTGCTCTTTCTTGGTTGCCATTGGCTTGTTATATTTTTTCCATCCTTTGATTTTCAATTTATTTTAATCTTTGCATCTAAGGTGAGTCTCTTGTATGCAGCACATTGATGGGTCTTGTTTTCTTATCCACTCTGCCACTCTCTTTCTCTTGAGTGGTGCTTTTAATCCATTCCCATTCAGTGCAATTAATGATAGGTATGAATTTACTGCTGTCATTCTTCTGCATTTTTTAATGTGGTATTGATGGTTTATTTGTTACAAATATTTTTCTGTGTTGAGTTCATCTTGTTATCGGGTTTCTTTTCCTTCTCTTCATTGTTGTTGATTTTGTGTTTATTGAGTCCTTGTGATTTGCTTTTTTCTTATTTTTAAAAGCTTATTATGTTTCTTTGTGGTTAACCTATGACAAATTTTTATTATCCTAATTTTGGAACAGTCCATTCTATATTAGTATCATCCTGATTTCTTCTCCATTTGGAAGTCATGTAATTATACATTTATTCCTCCTTTTTATTTTGTAGTTCCTGTTTTTTACAGATTGGTGCTTCTGGTTGTCTATTTTCCATTTTGTAAGTTTATTTTACTTTTGAGAATTCTGTTTTGTGGGTAGTGTTGTCATGTATCTTAATCTTTGTTGTCTTTCATTGTTGGTTTTCTATCCAAAGAACTCCCTTTAACATGTTTTGTAAGGTTGGTCTGTTTTTAAAAAATTCTCATTTCTATTTGTCTAGGAATGTCCTAATTTCACCATGGTATTCAATAGACAGTATTGCCAGACCTATTGCTTGGTTGACAACTTTTTTCTTTCAAGATTTTGTATATATCATGCCATTTTCTTCCTGCCTGCATGGTCTCAACTGAGAAATGAGAGTTTAGGCTTATTGGATTCCTGTTTTAGGTAACATTTTATTTTCCCTGAGCAGCTTTCAAGAGTCTTTCTTTGCCTTTTATTTTAGAATGCTTGATTATGATATGTCTTGGTAACTTTCTTTTGAGGTTCCTTGAACTTCTTGGTTGGATATCTTTTTTTGTCTTTCATGACATTGGGAAGTTTTCTGCTAGGAAGTCTGACAATTTTCCATGTTTTGTTTTGTTTTTGCTTCCTCCTCTTCTGGAGTTCCAATCACAGGTAGGTTATTTGTTTTGATATCATCCCATATAACTTTTATATTTTATATGTTCTTTTTTATTTCTCTCATTTTTCCTTATACAAACTGATGTCAAGGGATTTGTCTTAAAGCTGGATAATGGTGTACTTCAGCCAAGTCAATTCTACTTTTTTGTCCTTCCAACGTGTTATCAATCTCTAATTTTATTGTTAATCTTCTGGATTTCTAATTGCTGCTTTTGTATGATTTCTAATTGTCTATTTAGTGCCTAACGCACTTGACTGCTAACCAGAAGGCTGGCGGTTCAAATCCACCACCTATTCCTCGGAAGGAAGATGGGTCAATCTACTTCCGTAGTGATACTGCCTCAGAAACCCAAGGAAAGGTTCTGACTCGATGACACATAACAATAACAACAACAACATTTATATTGCTGTTTTGTGCTTGCATTGTTTTCCTGAATTCTTTAATTATCTGTATTGTCTGTCTTTGAAGGATACACACACACACATAATCTTTTTAATTACTTACAGGTAGTTCTATTACCTGTTTTTCCTTGGAAAGGAAGAACAAAACAAGTTCCTTGTTTTGGTATCTTATTTCCACTATCAAGTACTTCTTCTTTGTTTGAATTGAAGTTGTCTATTGTCTCCGAAACATTTTAAAGTTTTTGTTTTTATTTGTTGATTATGTGTTGGTTTGATTCATCCTGGTTTTTTGTTTTGCTCTGTTTCTTATGTGTCCGGATAAGTGGGGCAGGTGCACTTCTTTGGTTGTTAGCTTGGAATCATTGGGGTGCTCATCCTATGCCTCTGGGTTGGTTGAATAACTGGTGGGAATTTGGACATAGGTTTCTGTTTGTGATGAAGAGGAGCTGCAGGT
The DNA here is from genome assembly GCF_000298275.1 of Orycteropus afer afer. Lineage (NCBI taxonomy): Eukaryota > Metazoa > Chordata > Mammalia > Tubulidentata > Orycteropodidae > Orycteropus > Orycteropus afer. The sequence continues at coordinate 144,146 of NW_006922403.1, forward strand.
GGGATAAGCAGGTGTTGCCCATCATCTGTCATTGATCCGGTGATGCAGGACCTGGTGGTGATGCTCACCTTTTGGGCGAAGAGGTCTGTGCCATATATATGGCTAACTAGTTGAGAATTAATGTCCTTCTCCTTCTGTTAGGAACAGAGGAAAAGGGAGGAGAAGAAAAGAATAATAAAGTTAAAAGATACAGAATAGGGAAAAGGGAAAAGAAGGAGATGGATGAGAAGAAATATTGGGAAAATTTTTTAAAAAGAAAAGAGGAGAAAAAGGGGAAATAAATAAATAAAAAGGAAGGAAAATTGGAAAAAGGAAAAAATGAGAAAAATAATTGGAAAATAAGGAAATATAGAAGGAAGGGCTTTTGTAGTCATGGTCGACCGGTATCCTTGGAAACAGATGGTTGTGGCACAAGGTCATATGCTCACAGAGATGGTAGGAGGGTGGTGCAAGTGGGCACCTTAGAGAGAGAAGACTGCAAGGTGTGCTTTTTGTGTTTTGTGTGAGATAGATCAGATAGTGACACAGCACAGAAAGGGAGGGCTGCAGCCTGTGGCTCTGTCTGCTTGGAGCATGTTGCTGAGATTGACTGGGCTGCTGAGGTGATCTGAGTGGGTGGGGGCAGATTGGTGGAGGTTGGGAAATGTTTCACCCCGAGTTGCTAAGAAGGTATGTATTTTGGAGCTGAGAATGCAGCTATCCAGCTGCAATTCACTGGTGTGGGTTTGGCTCCTTTCTAGGGATGCACAAAGTTATTTATCCAGCTCCTCTCCAGACTTGTGTGAAATGCCACTCTGAGTCTAGCTTCACCAACTGCCCCAACACAAGTCTTTTCTCCTCACATGGGTCTTCAGTTCAAATGACTAGTGTTAACTAGTGGTAAGTTGTTTCATTCCCTTTCTCTGGCTCCCTTCTCATTCCATGGTCACTTGGGCCAATGGAAATCTCATTTGTTTCCCGGTGCTTTTCTCTCCCAGCTCCAGCACATATTCAGTTCACCTTGAATTCCTCAAGGTCCGTTTAAATTGCATTCTTGTTGCTGTGTGGATTACATGAAGTTGTTTTCTCTATATCTGTGTATGATGCCTCTGTGCCTTAAAATGGCCACACTTAAACCCATCCCAGCTTCTTTTCTCTCCCCAGTCACTGACTTAGCTCAGTCTCCTTTTCCTATCAGTGCTCACTCTAATTATTTATCCTCTCAGTTGTTGCTTAGAGTTCCAGGATCCTTATTTGTATATGTTTCACTTGATTTTTCCAGGTCTCTGTTTTACAGAGATTAGGCAGAGTATATTAGCAGGACATCAATTGTCTCTGCCAACCTATTATTGTTAATAGTGGTGGTTTTCTGCAGCAAAGCAGAAGAAATAAGTAAAGGGACAGACAAAATTGTTGTTATTGTTTTTTAGCCTATTGCTACTTGTACCTTTTGAATTTTATTTTATGTGCATGAATTAATTTTTATTGAAAATTTAAAGACTCAGAAAGAAACTCTGTATATATCCATCAGTTTGACATTTCTTAAAGTGAAGAGAGAGCTGTAACTAGTAAATATTTTATGTATGTCTATCTTTTTACTTTAGTCTGATAAATTTATTATCTAATATACTCATGAACCTGAACCTGAAGTGCATTTTACCAGAAGCCTGGTTAGGTCACTGTCCTCTCCACACTATTTCTGAAAGAAGCCTACTCTCCCTATAACCTTAAAAGCAACCTTCTTGACAGTATTAGTTACACTGTAGCTTTACGGTGAATTAACACTACTTCTTTGGGGCCTGGTTCTTGCCCTCTAGATCTCCAACAAGACTTATCATCACAAAATAAAAAAAACTTTTTCTTTTATTTTTTTCTTTTCCTCTGAACTTATTGAATGAAAATGTTTTTTCTCTTCTTTTTGAAATAATAATAATAATAAAAACTCACTGTTGTAGAGTTGAATCCAACTCATAGTGACCCCTCCTTGGGTTTCCAAGGAGATATCACTACAGAAGTAGATTGCCCAACCTTCCTTCTGAGGAGAGGCTGGTGGGTTTGAACCGCCAGCCTTCTGGTTAGCAGTCAAATGTCTTAGGCACTATGCCACCATTCAAGCAGAAGGAGAACAAGAGAATATTGAGGTCTTTAGAATCATTGTCAATTTGCACTGAGTATAGGCATTAGTCTTAGAGATCGTTGTTGGAAAATAAAACTACTAGAATAGAATAAAATCAAAGAGACTTTGAGGGAAACAGTGAACCCTCAAGCACCATCCACAGAACAAATACAAACCTTCTCTAACTAGATTGTTCATTTCTGAGCTTTCTACTAACAGACATGTAAATACTGGTACAGAAGAAGAGTTGATGCTTTTGAGTTGTGGTGCTGGCGAAGAATGCTGAAAGTACCATGGACTGCTAAAAGAACTAACAGATCTGTCCTGGAGGAAGTGCA
>NW_006922403.1:147549-167782 GCF_000298275.1 Orycteropus afer afer
AATGTGACATCATTGTACATTTTATTCTTTTCACTCTTTTCCTGTGTGTAACATTTTTCTCTCTAGGTTAGAATGTAAGCTTCATGATTTGTTCATTGTATTACCCAAATATCTAGATAACTGACTAATAAATAGTATGTGATTAGTAAAGTATTTTGATTAAATTAATTAATTTTCTCCCACATTATACACCACAGGAAAATAAGGTGGAAATGTTACAAATAAATATTGTACTGAAAGGATGAATGTGTTGCAAAGACAGATATTTTAGACATAACCCATTTTGTTTTGTGGTTTCTTTTTCACATAAGTGACTGAGCTCTGACAAGTTACTGGTATAGTCTAAATGAAAAGTGAAGTGGATCACCAGAGAAAAAAATCACTCCTCTCTACTTCAATGTCTAACTCTGATTACAAAAACAATAGTGGGCTAGAATTTACCCATGAGCCACAGTTTATTGGCCCCTAGACTAGACCATTGTCTATTTGGACACAGAACATAAGGGGAAAAGCATGAGTATGTGAATGTGTGTATGAGAGTGAGAGGACAAAGAGGACAAGTGAAGTTGCAAGATGCAGCACAGATCGATATGGATGTGAGGGGCTCAAGTCCTCTGAAGTCAAACATCAAGTCAGATCTAATTTGATATGATAAAAATAAGCATTGCTGTCTGCTATAATTGGACCTGTTTAATATAGTTCTAATTTAAAATTTAACTTCTCTAAGATTCTCCCTTCAGCCAGCCCTGCGGAGGATGCTTTCCTTCTTCCTCCAGGCATCAAGATAAACATGTCCTGCTATTGCAGAAGAGGACTCTGCCACACTCGGGAACATCTCTCTGGGGCCTGTACTCTCAGAGATGTTCATTAGAGAAATTGCTGTCACTTGATTTCATCAACCTAGTAGCAAAGAAGTTCAAAGTCAAATGTGAAGGTCTCAATGAGAACACTTATTACCTTGCTCATAACGTCTTTCCTTACACCAAATAATATCTTAACAATAAGATGTTATATAACATCTAAGCACAGCTGTTTTTATGTCTGTACTTTTTTAATATTTGATATATTTATTGGTTTGGAGTAATTGGGACACAACCAACAGAAACCTGGGTCAAACTCTTAAATAAAATACTGACTCCAATATTTGGGTAATTCACAGGGTAATGATGGCTTCAAGCACACATTGACATAAATGTACTACCTCACTTTACTCCTAAATCTTTCAATTGATTGGATGAGGCAAGACATGCACAATTCCTTCACAGCAACACCTATGTTAGTGTCTAATTGAATGGTTGTATAATCTAGCTAAATTAACACTTAAGCCTAACTATAACAGGGGAAATAAATAATCATGATAAACTGGGTACAGAAAATGACAGAAAGTCTGAAAGGACATTGAGCTTGTCCCTTAAAATTATAAAATAATTCATTTGGACTTTAGGAATGGCAGAATCTCAGGTTGTAAAAGGCAGAATGCAAATAATAACTTTGTTTCATTTGTGGCAATCTGATTCTGAAAGAAGGAATAGAAAACACTTTTGATGATGAAGAAGTGAATGAATGTTCATGTATTTGAATGGATGAGGATAGTGTGAAAGAGAAGGGATGAAATGAATGGGAAGAGAAAATTATAAGGAACAACATTATGAAGAAAGTAGAAAGGTTAATCATTCAAAATATCACCTCCTACATTTGATTATGGGACCAGAGATGGCTCAGAGGTAGAATTCTCTCAACTGTCATGCAGGAGACCTGAGTCTGATTAGCAGCCAATGAACTGCATATGTACCCCTGCCTATCTGCACTACCATTTTAAGACACTCCATCATATAGTCCCATATAGCTTTGAAGTAAGTTATACAGCAGGAAAAGGTGGAGGAAAAAACATAAATTTTTGGCTGAGATTCAGAGATCCTGAGTTCACATGACAGCTTTCCTTTTTACTTACTCTCTCACGCTTACTTCCTCATTTTCAAATGAGTAAGTTTGTCTACAAAATCTCTAAGAAGCTTCCCAGTCATAATATCCAGTGATATCTTATTTGTCATTGTTCATCTGAACAAATTTATCATCAGCACTATCTGCAGACTGCTTTCTTGACTTTTTTACACTTTTCTTCTTCACACTGCTCTTCATACTTAAGAAGTGCTCTCTTATTCACTCTTTGCCCAAATTCTATTGCTCGTTTAAACACTTGCATTGTCTTTCACTTGAAGTCTTTACCAGATATGTTATTTGCTTTGTTATACGTTAACTGGTCTCACTTCTTATATTAAGCTGTTTTATCAAAACTGAATTTAATATTATCATAAATTACTTCTAGGACATGAAACAGAAGACTTGAATTTCAAGTCTAGCTTTAATAAATGCTTTCTATATACCCCTGGCTAGAATATTTATTTAAATCCTATGAGCTTCAATCTTTTCTTATGTAAAATAAGAGTACTGAAGTGTTATTTCCATTTATTTGAGGATGAATAGCCTAATGTGACTTCACAGAACTGTCATTAATCAAATAACTACAATATGTCAAGTAGTGTTTCAGGATAAATAGAAACATTTACTCTACTGATAATAGTTAATATTTATAGATTGTTGTAGTTGTTGTTATGTGCCGTCGAGTTGGACCCGACTCATAGCGACCCCTCCTTGGGTTTCCAAGACTGTATCACTACGGAAGTAGATTGCTCCATCTTCCTTCCGAGAGTGGTTGGTTGGTGGGTTTGAACCACCAGCCTTCTGGTTAGCAGCCAAATGCCTTAGGCACTAAGCCACCAGAGCTCCTATACGGCAGCTCCATGCAAAAGAAGAGTAACTTTGTTTAACTCCTGGTAGTTCATGGTTATTCTCCAAGAACTGTTGGGCTGTAGGCTAGATCATACTGCTTTCTTGAAGGGGCTGTGTGTGTTGGCCTTACTATTCCAACTCAAGCTAACTGTCTTACTGTAGCTGTTATCCCTTCATGATCACTGGGGAGTCAATACTGTTTCAATGTTATTATTCAATGTGGCTATGTCAGCACATCAGGGGTCTATTTAGCTTGTCCTCATACAATAGGTTTTATAGCTCTTATCCATGGGCGGAACCCTCCTTCCGCCATCTGCAAGGTAAGGCCAGTAACGCCTAATATGTACTCAAGAAGGGGTGAAATGTATACTTCATAGGCTCGGGGCATTAGCCATCCAGTTTGTAACATTAGAGTCACCTGGCTCACTCACATTGACCTACCACCATAGCCATCAATAGCACTTAGGGGACCTTTGAAGTTGTTAACATTCCCATAAATGAGGTCCCAGTATCTACCAGAGCCAATACATTTTGTTTGTCTTTTGGGGTGCAATAGATGATGAGTTCCGCATGTGGCCTCCAGTCCCCTGAAACTAATCTGACAAAGAGCTGAAGTTCCTGGGAACCTTGGCCTGACTTTTAATTTGTGGGTGAAGTTGCCTTCCATGCATCCTCTTCACTGTGAACTTCTGGTCTGGTTTCACTTTCTGCCACAGTGTGATCAACACAGCATCAGGCTGCTTATCAATCTTTTCTATTGGGTTCTCACCCAGATCAAGTCCTGTCACATTTGTCTACAAGTTACTCATTGGTCCTTTCACATTCATTTACCCTCAGGGTTTGTTCCCTTCCCTGGCCTGATGGACATCCGTGGGGTGTACGTTCTATTTCCTTGTCCTTTCCATTTCCTCTAAATCAGCTCCAGCTTGGGCAGCCCATGAGATTGGCTGCCAACTAAAGGGTTTAAGATAATCACTAGAGCTCCATATCACCACCTAGAGGCTGAACGCAAAATAGCATTCTTCGTTCCTGCAGTAAACAATTCATTGTCTCCGCGTTGATAATCCTCAGCATTTACAGCATGCTTCATCCTTAACTCTCTTATGACCTCCTGTAATTCTTCCAGTGAAGACCAATCAAGGGAGGCTGTGGGACCATCTCCTTCATTAGACCTGGCAACCATTTTGTAGGTGGTACAATCCAATTTAGCAGAGAAACCACCTGATTTTCATTTATTGTTATATACAGCCTCTGTCACAAGGTGGGGTGCTTTGTAACCTAGGCTAATGTAGACATCTCTACTTCTGAGAAGATAAAACCTTCTCCTTCCCTATTCCAGATCCCCAACAGCCAAGCCTCTATGGATTCGCACCCTTTCTGGCAAAGCTTGGAGGCCAGATCCACTAAGTCAGGGGAGGTATAATCCCTCATTGATGTAAAATGCTCTCTTTGGGGTGCGAGGGGAAGGTTTTCAGCCAGCAACTCCATTAAAGCATACTTGCTATCGTCAGGAATACTGCTATTGCTTTTAAACTAGGACTTCTATTTCCTCATTCCATCACAAAAATCCCACTTCTTTGGATCCCAGACACTGGTGCTACCACCACTCTCACCCTCTGACAAGAAAGACACCTTAGGCACTCTAAAAGCTAACATCTCTACCCTACCTTCTTGCTCAAGCAGCCAAGACACTCATGTTCGGACAGTGTTAGCTGGACACACTGTGGTGTCTCTTTCTAATTGTATTGTAGGAAAACAATGTCCCTACCCTGTGTCACAAAGAGCTAATGATCACAATAGATTGAAGAGAGAAAGGAAAAGGTTTATTGAGTATTGATGATACCTAAGGAGACGGTGAGAATCGTTTCTCTGAAATGTCTGTCTCCCTAAGCTGGAGAATGGTTAGGGCTTTTAAAGGGAATCAGGCTGAGAAGAAGATAGGTCTTAGGAATGCTGGTAATGTTCTCTTTTCCTTATAGGATGAGTTGTAGCTGTCTTGTGGTCTCTTGGCCCTTTCTCTTGGCCCTTCTTCTGGTCAGTGATGAAGAAACCATCCTTGGTCCTTCAAGAACCTCACACCTGTCTAGAGAGATTTATTTTGCAAGAGGGAGAGTATGGATCTCCTTTATCTTGGTTGTTCCTGGGCTTGGAGTCTCCATTCTCAGGGTTATCTTTTAACAGGCTATGGCTCTAAGCTACAACTAATTGGGGAAAAGAGTTATACTTCAAGGAATCATAAATAAAGGTTGGCTATACTATTCCCTTAGAAGAGAATGATAAGGGAGGTGAAAACGGTGAGTTAGTCCTTAAGATTAATGTCTACTTTAATCATGCCTATTAGCTTGTAAAGGTTTTGCAGGTTTCACTGAGGGGCCTTCTATTTCAGCCTTCCTCAATTGTAATTCCTGTTGCAACTGCTGGATGCCAGCTCACAGTCAGTAGTCCACTTTGTTGCACAGAGCTGAGGACAGGCTACCACTGCAGCAGTCATATGCACTTCTGTTTCTTTCTAATATACCAAGACCATTGAGTACCTTTTTAAAACCTTTTGGCCTGTTTTTTCTTAATACTTATATTCTTTGCACTGTTATTCATGCTTAAAAACTGTCTCTTACCTCTTACTTTGTCCAAATTCTATTCTTCTTTTTACCTATTACTCTGTCTCCGACTTGAACATTTTACCAAAAAAAAAAAAGATTTTATTGAACAAGTCATTTGACTTATGTGCTATCTTGGAAGACCTCACATTATAATCTTTTATCATTACTGAAGTTGAGAATGGTATAATCTACCATAGTTTTTTTAAAACAGAACCTAGTTTTCAAATATATCTCTAATAAATGGTTGCCATTTACCATTGGATTGTTGTTGTTGTTAGGTGCTGTGGAGTCAGCTCTGATCCTAAACACACAGATCCTATGTACAATAGAAGGAAACCCTGTCTAGTCCTGCACCATCCTCACAATCCTTGCTATGTTTGAGCCTATAGTTGCAGCAACTGTGTCAATCTGTCTCATTGAGGGGCTTCCCCTTTTTCATTGACCATCTACTTTACCAAACATGGTATTGGGCTCCAGGGACTGGAGTTTGTGAAACTAAGGCTGGCCATTCTCACTTCTAAGATACATTCCTGCTGCACTTCTTCCAAGGCAGATGTATTCCTTCTTCTGGAAGTTCATGCCCTTTTCAGTAATCTTCATCAACACTGGAAATTCAAATCATCAATTCTTTTTCAGTCTTCCAAAGAAAAGACTGAAGTTGTCAAGAATTTCATTTTACTTGGATCAAAAACAACATCCATGGAACCAGCAGTCAAGAAGTCAAAAGATATATTGTTTGGGAAAATCTGCTCCAAAGACTTCTTTCAAGTGTTAAAAAGCAAAGACTAAACTTTGTAGACTAAGGTGTTCCTGACCCAAACCATAGCATTTTCAACTGCTTCATATACATATGAAAGCTTGGCAATAAATAAAGAAGATCCCAGAAGAATTTATGCATTTGATTTGTTGAAGAATATTGAATATACCATGGATTACTAGAAGAATGAACAAATATATCCTGGAGGAAGTAGAGTTGGAATGCTCCTTAGAAATAAGAATGGTCCGGCCTTAGCTTTCCTACTTTGGTCTTGTTTTCAGAAGGGACCAGTACCTGGAGAAGGATATTTTGCTATATAAAGTAAAGTGTCAGTGAGAAAGGGAAAGAACCTCATCAAGATGAAATGACACAGTGACTGCGATGATAGACTCAAGCATGGCAATGATTGGGAGGGAGGCACAGGACCTGGCGGTGTATCCCTCTGTGGTACATTAGGTCACAATGAGTTGAAACTGACTTGACAGCACCTAAAACAACAACAAAAAATCTGTATAAAGTAATAGGATTGTTTGTGTTAAGAGCCAAGAATTTTACAGTAGATAATGTTTAATAGATATTTCCTTACAGAAATCTCTGTCCTAGGATTTTATGTGATGCTTCTGGGACCTGAGGGGTTTTTTCTTGTTTGTTTGTTTTTTTACTCTTCAAGTAGCTGAAGAGAAGACATAGCCATCCCAAATTCTCATTTGCAATCATTCTTGGTGAAGACATTTCACTAATGGTGCCTGACCTATTATCAACTTCTCTACAGACTGACCACTACTTGTCTGTCAGTTTGTTATACTGCGGTGGCTTGCATGTTGCTGTGAGGCTGGAAGCTATGCCACTGGTATTTCAAATAACAGCAAGGTCACCCATAGTGGACAGGTTTCAGTGGAGCTTCCAGATTAGGACAGAGTGGGAAGAAGAAAAGGGCCATCCACTTCTCAAAGAATTGGCCAGTGAAAACCTTATGAAGAGCAGTGAAACACTGTCTGCTTTATTACTAGAAAATTTTATGCATAGCCCTGAAACATTGTCTGATATTGTGCCAGAAGATGAGCCACTGAGGTTTGAAGACACTCAAAATATGACTGGGGAAGAGCTGCCTGCTCAGAGTAGAGACAACCTTAATGATGTGGATGGAGTGAAGCTTTCAGGATCTTCATTTGCTGATGTGGCATGACTCTAAATGAGAAGAAATAGCTGCAAACATCCATTAATAATCAGAACATAGAATGTACGAAGGAATATTTGGAAATTGCCAAAAATGAAATGTAATGTATAAAGATCAATATCGTAGGCATTAGGGAGCTAAAATGTACTGATTTGGACCATTTTAAATCAGACAACCATATCATCTACTATGCCACTAATGACAAATTGAAGAGAAATGACTTGGTATTCATCGTCACAAAGAAGATTTCAAGATCTATCCTGAAGTACAATGCTGTCAGTCATAGGATATCCATACACCTACAAGGAAGACCAGTTAATACTACTATTACTCAAATTTACACACCAACCACCAAAGCCAAAGACCAGGAAACTGAAGATTTTTACCAACTTTTGCAGTCTGAAATTCATGGAACATGCAATCAAGATATATTGATTATTGCTGGTGATTGGAATGCAATAGTTGGAAACAAAGAATTACTGGTAGTTGGAAAATATGGCCTTGGTGATAGAAATAATGCTGGAGGTCACAAGACAGAATTTTGTAAGACCAACGACTTATTCATTGCAAATATACCTTTTTTCAACAACATAAATGGCCAGGTATACATGTGGACTTCACTACGTGGAGTACACAGGAATCAGATCGACTACATCTGTGAAAAGAGGCAATGGAGAAGCTCAATATCTTCAGCCAAAACAAGGCCAGGAGCTGACTGTGGAACAGACCATCAATTGCTCATATGCAAGTTCAAATTGAAGCTCAAAACAATTAAAACAAGGCCACACAAGCCAAAACATGACCTTTATTCTATCCATCCTGAATTTAGAGACCATCTAAGGAACAGATTTGATGCATTGAACACCAGTGACAGAACATCAGAAGAATTGGGGATGACATCAAGAACATCATCCATGAAGAAAGGAAAAGGTCATTAAAAAGACAGGAAAGGAAGAAAAGATCAAAATGCATGTCAAAAGATACTCTGAAAATTGCCCTTGAACAGAGAGCAGTTAAAGCAAATGGAAGAAATGACAAGATAAAAGAGCTGACCAGAAGATTTCAAAGAGGAGATCTAGAAGACAAAGCCAATTATTATAATGAAATGTATAAAGACCTGGAGTTGGAAAACCAAAAAGGAAGAATACGCTAGGCATTTCTCAAGCTGAAAGAAATGAGGAGAAAGTTCAAGTCTTCAGTTGCAATATTGAAAGATTCTATGGGCAAAATATTGAATGATGCAGCAAACATCAAAAGAAGAAGGAAGGAATACACAGAGTCACTGTACCAAAAAGAATTGGTCGATCTTCATCCATTTCAGGAAGTAGTATATGATCAAGAAGCAATGGTACTGAAGGAAGAAATCAAAGCTGCACTGAAGGAACTGGTGAAAACTGAGGCTCCAGGAATTGACGGAATACCCATTGAAATGTTTCAACAAACAGATGCCATGCTGAAGGCACTCACTCACCTATTCCAAAAAATTTGGAAAACAGCTACCTAGCCAACTGACTGGAAGAAATCCATGTTTGTACCAATTCCAAAGAAAGGTGATCTCACAGAATGTGGAAATTATCAAACAATATCATTAATATCACATGCAAGTAAAATCTTACTGAACATAATTCAAACATGGTTGCAGAGGTGTATTGACAGAGAACTTCCAGAGGAGCAAGGTGGATTCAGAAGAAGACACAGAATGATGGTTATCATTGCTGATGTCAGATGGATCTTGGCTGAAAGCAAAGAAAACCAGAAAGATGTTTACTTGTGTTTTATTGACCATGTAAAAGCATTTGATTGTGTGGATCATAACAAATTATGGATAATGTTAAGAAGAATGGGAATTCCAGAACACTTAATTGTGCTCATGAGGAACCTGTCCATAAACCAGCAGGCTGTCATTAAAACAGAACAAGGAGATACTGCATACTTTAAAATCAGGAAGAGAATGTGTTAGGGTTGTATCCTTTCACTGTACTTATTCAATCTGTATGTTGAGCAAATAATCTGAGAAGCTGGACTATATGAAGAAGAATGTGGCATCAGGATTGGAGGAAGACGCATTAACAACCTGCAATATGCAGATGACACAACTTTGCTTGATGAAAGTGAGGATGACTTGAAGCCCTTACTGATTAAGCACTTATAGCCTGCAGTGTGAATTACGTACTAACATAAAGAAAACAAAAGTCCTCACAACTGGACCAATAAGCAGCATCACGATAAATGGAGAAAAGATTGAAGCTGTCAATGAGGTCATGTTACTTGGTTAACATTGGTTCCATGTTACCAATGGAAGGAGCAGTCAAGAAATTAGATGATGTATTCCACTGGGAAAATCTGCTGGGAAAAGAAAAAAAAAAAAAAAACTGTTTAAAGCGCTGAAGAGCAAAAATGTCTTTTTGAAGACTAAGGTGCATCTGGCCCAAGCTATGATGTTTTCAATTGTCTCATAGGCGTGTGAAAGCTGGACAATGTATAAGGAAGACCGAAGAAGAATAGTTGATGCTTTTGAATGGTGGTGTTGGCAATCAATAATGAAAGTATCATGGCCTGCCAGAAGAACCAACAAATCTATCCTGGAAGAAGTGCAGCCGGAATGCTCCTTGGAAGCAAGAATGGCCATACTTCGCCTCACCTACTTTGGTCATGTTGTCACAAGGAACCATTCTCTGGAGAAGGATATCATGCTAGATAAAGTGGAGGGTCAATGAAAAATGGGAAGGCCCTCAGCAAGATGGATTGACACTATGGCTACAATGATGGGCTTAGGTATAGCGGAGATTGTGAGGCTGGTGCAGGACCAGGCAAACAATATTTTGTTCTGTTGTTCATAGGGTTGTTATGAGTTGGAGCTGACTTGAAAGCACCTAACAACAACAACTACAGACAGATTTATCACACTATATTATAGCTGAGAGGATTGTTCTATCAAAGTCTCTAGGATGCATGTTCTTGTAAGAAGAAATGTCCTCAATCTAAGATCCCTCTTTGGGTTCATAAATCGTCGGGTCAGTCAGGGTCCTAAATATCTCTGAGTTGAGTAAGAAAATATCACTTACAGTGTACAAGTTAGTTGGCTATAAGATCACATATACTGGTCCAATAATTGGAAATGGACCTCTGTGTTTACAGTGCAATAGTTGTATGTGTGTTTATGTTTGGTGCAAGATTGTGGCCAAGAAGAATAAACGAGAGGGGAGAATATAAGACACAGAGCTCCCTTGTTGCCCTCAAATCCCTTTCATGTTCCTCTGATCTAGCAGCTCCAACAATGACCATGTTTCTTATCTATTGGATGTGCATCTGTATGTACTGTTCATATGTCAATCCTGATAACTTTCCCTATTCCACATCTGCTTCAATATTTGACATCTACTAAGTAGTTAATGTCTAAAGCATGCATCTGTTGCTTCATTAAACCAGAATTTTGTTCCAAAGATAGGAAGTTACTCATAAGGGTAAAAGCATCAATTTTTTTAATGGTACTAAAGTAGGAAAGACACTAAATTCAGAGGTTTGGATAAACATTTAAAAGCTACATAAAAACCCAAAGTTTCTGCATGTCAAAAGTAATGAAGCCAAAGACAAAGGATAAACTCTGAAAAGATTTGCAACACATATGATAAAAAGCTTATTTCTTGAACTCAAGAGATTCTACAAATCAATTAAAAGGAAAGAAAGAAAGCCCTTTCAAAAAAGAAGAGGGGGTAGATATGAAAGGAACCTTCTGAGAAAATAAATAAGTTACAAAATGAGATTTCTGAGAAAATAAATATAAAAGCATTATAGACATTAAAACTGTTGAACCTAATTCGTATGACGATGTCATAATAAGGAGCTCTGGTAGCATAATGCTTAAGGCACTTGACTGCTAACCAAAAGGCTGGGCAGTTCAAACTCACCAGGCACTCCTCACAAGGAAGGTTGGGCAATCTACTTCCATAGTGATACTGCCTTGGAAATCCAAGGAGAGGTCGCTATGAATTGGGTCCGACTTGACAGAACATAACAACAACAACGTTATAATAACTACACTGGAATACCGATTTTTACCAATCAGATTGGAAAAGATCAATGAGCTTTGTAACACATATACCAGATTCTTGCAGCTACTAACACCAGAAAATCCAGCAAACAAAGGATTAAAATGATAATGAGTTTGTTTTTCTCAGGTTAAAAAAATCCAGAGGTGGGCAGTTCGGAGGGTAGGTGAAATGGTTCAACACTGGCCTCAAGTAATCAGGTAACCTGCTTCACCATATTTAGCAACTGTTTTCTTCATGGACAAAAGAGAGTGACTGAAAATCCAACTACTTCCATGATCCCAGTAGAAATAAGGAGGAAAATATAAAACAACATAACAAAATTTCTGTGGTTATTAAAAAAGGATACTCTCACTAGGTATTACATTTTAGTGGTCTGTGAGCTCTCTTTATTCATCAAGCTGTATATAAGAGAGTCTGAGATATTAGTACTTTTAATGGAGCACATTGCTGCCCTGAACAGGCAGGAAGAAGGCATGATGGAAATGGGTTAATGACAGCACCTTCGAAAACACATTCCATCAGCAAGGGTTGAGGGGTGACCAGACAGCCTTATATATTTTTGCAACTGCTATTATACAGCCTCTCTGCAGGGCAATTTGATAATATTTATAAAATGTACAAGACATGTACTTTGATCCAGCTCATGTTCCTCTTCTAGAAATTTATATCAAATATATAACCACCTATGGGTAAAATGAATCATGTGAAATGATATTCATTTTAGTTTTGCTTGTAACTACAAATATTTAAAAATAACTAAATTTTATTAATTTAATGATATCTTATTAATAAAATATAACTAATAAAAGTCTATAAATTTTTTCAATTATGAGATATCTAAACACTGGAATATTATAAATCTCTTTTAAACAAATAAGAGAGCTCTTTATAATTGATTGATATACAATGGCATCCAAGTTTTATCATTAGTTGAATAAAGCAAAGTGGAAAATAATGTGTAAATAATGTGGGCTGGGCATAGATGAGATTGTTATTTTTTTACTCATTACTATTTTTATCTTTTGAATTTTATTCCATGTTCATGAATGACTTTTTTATTGAAAAATTCAAAGACTCAGAATGAGTCCATTTCACAGTTGTCAAAGTGGAGAGATGTAAATAGTAAGCATGTTGTGTGTCCAACTTCTGGCTTTAGTCTGACTGTTGTTGTTGTTGTTATGTGCCATCGAGTCAGACCCAACTCATAGCGACCCCTCCTTGGGTTTCCTAGGCAGTATCACTACAGAAGTAGATTGCCTCATCTTCCTTCCGAGGAGTGGCTGGTGGGTAATGCATTGCATTACTTAACATCTTATTAGCCCTGAATCTGAAGTTCATTTTATGAGAAGCTTGGTCTAGTCACTGTCCTCTCCATACCAGTTCTGACACAAACTTAATCTTCCTGTGACCTTGAAAGCCTCTGGCAGGATTAGTCAACCAGGAAGCCTGAAATGAATTAACATTCTATTACAGTGGGATCTGGGTCTTGTCCAAGGGTCTAGAACTTTTTCAAGGACAATATTCAGAAAATAAAAGGTATTTTTTCTCCTGAGTGAATGAATAAAAGTAAGGCTTCTCTTCCTTTTTGACTATGAAGAGATAAATATTCAAGCAGATGAAGACTAGGAAAATGCATCAAGTCCTTATCATCATTGTCAACATCCACCAAGTACCAACTACAGATATTACACATGTAGACTTTTATTGGCAATAAAAACTGCTGGAACAGAGTAACATCAAGGCAAGTTTGAGGGCAAAATGCAGCAATCAATCACCATCCCTAGAATAAATACACAACTTCCCTAATTGATTGTTCATCTCTGAGCCTTCTCCTAACAAATATATAAATACTGTCGATTCTCTTCATTCACCAACATACTCAGGCTGGTGCTTCATTCAGCACACTGACTTCCAGGTGACCCACAGTCATGAAGACTCTCACCCTCCTTGCTGCCATTCTCCTGCTGGCCCTCCAGGCCCAGGCTGAACCACTCAGACAAGCAGATGATGAGATTCCAGCCCAGGATGAACCTGGGGCAGAGGACCAGGATGTGGCAGTCTCCTTTGTAGGAGACAAACGCTCAGCCCAAGGAGATTCAGGTGAGATCACTATGCCATAGGGGATTCCAGCTCCAACTGTGCCTCAGACTAGCATAGAATCATTAGAAAACAAAAGCTCTGAAGTGAGAATTTCTTCAAGAGAAATTTCAGCATCAAAGAATTTGGTTCCATAACATGTGTAGTTGAAACTCAGCAGCTTCAGCTACAGAGATGACACAAGTTGTAATAGAGGAACGTATTATGCATGTAGGCTGGGCTTGAAATGGGAATGCAAGGTAGAAGCAAAATGAAATTTTAGCAGCCCTGAATTTGAGATGTGTTGCAGTGTGATGGATGGATTTTATATGGCCTTTCTAGTCATGGTTTTGTAATTCTCACTGAAAAAAAAAAAAAAAAGGATGAGACTATCCAAATAAGATGTGGAACCCTAACAAAGGGAATGATCAGTTCACCATCTTGCTAGGCTTAAAAGTAGCCATCCCAGAGACAGAAAGGGGGATTCTCACTACCATCAAAAAGGAATATTAGGAGTGTTGCTCATTCTTTGGACCCAGGATCTCTGTGCTGAGAAACTCTTAGAGCCAGGAGACAGAGAGAGTGATGGAGCTGTAACATCAGAGATGAAGGAGAGCAAGAAGCAGTGGCAACAGAGCCAGGAGAACAGCAGGAGATAATATAGCAGGCTTCCTGGTCAGAGAACAAAAACTAAGTGCCTTCACTCAGGAGGCTTGCTGGCCCACTGGGGTGTCCCTGGGCTTTTGATTGAGATAGGTTTGCTGACCCACACAACTAGAGCTGGGTGCCTGTGGGTTTAAAATTATTGTGGAGTGGGATTGCTCTGGGCACCTAACAGCAAGGCTGAAAAGCTTTGTAACATTTGCCAGAGTAGGGCAAAGATCAGCATGAGGGGTTGCAGAATCAGGGCCAGAGAAAGACAGGCCTGAAGGCATGCCTGAGAAGAGGCCATCCTGATCAAAGAACTGTATCGTGAATAATTTCTGATCCTAAATTGCAATGTGCTACTTGCTTAATAAGCCCCATATATGTGAGGATTGTCTGTGAGTACTCTATGGCCATTATTGTTGGAGACCAAGAGAGAAATTAGCAAAGGACAAGAGAAGGCAAGGCCTCTCCAGCAGCAACAAAAGAAGGCAAGGCAAGGACTCTCTCACGGTTAAATGCTTATTTGGCAAAACATTAAGTATCAAAAGTAGATGTTATTCCAGTAGTCCATGTTTTTTTATCTTGTTGAGACATTTCATACTTTGAGTCACTGTGCCCTAGTAAACATTTATTGTTTTACATTCCTTGTTTCTGAAGAGGCTTTTGTGATTGTTTCAATGACCATCTGTTGTCCTTGAGCACATAAGAGGAGTACAACTTTAATTTTGTAGAGAATAAGGTGATTGTATGGATTCCAAGAATAGTGATGTAATCATGTATAAACATATAAATAAAGTAGAGCAAAGGCATCATCAGGGGTTACTCTCGCAGAATATGCAGGCATATGCAGGCATCTGCCTGGCCCCTGTTCCTTTTAAAAAACCATTAATCCTTTTGTGTTGCTTTGTTTTGTGACCTGTGCAGTTTTGCCGGTCTTGACACATTATTAAGCCCAGCTGAGGAGTAGAGAATGTCATGTGAGGGAAGGTTAGTGTCAGAATTGGCAAGAAGTTTATTTAGCAAGAGGAGTCTGACCTTCCCCTCATAGGCATTGCTGTAGGTGACAGTGTTGCTCTCTGATGAAGTTAGAGGAGGAGATCTGACATCTCTACCACCACACCACTTTTACATATGTATTCTAGGGCATGAGAGTAAATAATAGACTTGGACAGAGGAAACTATGATCCTGCATGATTAACACATAGTTAGTAAGATTTATTTTGATCTCAATGTAAATTAATGACAAAAATATGAACCTGACCATCCTAGTAGAATAAGCATTATATCTATTATAAATAGATGTGACTTCTTAATGTGACTCCATTAGTCTGTCTCTGACTCTCCTTGCCCACTGTGTCTGAACCTCTTCCTCTTTACCAGACCCTCAAACAAGAGCCATCTGTTATTTACCCCTGACTGTCACATTATTACATGCAATATTGGAGTGGTGCCCCAATCTTGGGGGACCAACATTTTCTATTTAGAGTTATTAATATTTACCAACTGAGATTGCTCATTGCTTTGGGCCCTAAGATAGTCAATGTGACATACCCACTCAACCCAGCATGTAACTTCTCCTGGATCCTTTACTTACCACCCACCATTGACCCCGTGTTCAATACCTGATGTTTCCTCTGCTTTTCCAGGCCCAGTTATGAACACTACCTGCTACTGTAGAAGACTCTGTCGTTCTGGAGAACGTCGCTCTGGAGCCTGCAACTTCATTCTTATTCGCTACGCACTTTGTTGCAGCGCAGCTTCAAAAACAGAGACAAAAAATTCATAATTTACTTTGAATATCTATAAGACAATTTTTATGATTCTTTGTACCTTGTCTTCTGCTTCCTTCCTTTATCCCAAATAAAGTCCTTCTAGCAAGTTTTCTGTGTGTTTGAATTTTTTATATTTGACATGTATGTTAATCAAGACTTATTAGACTACGCTTCTACTTCTCAGGGAAAACCACTATCTTCCTTCCAAAGTGTTAGAGTATTCCCACTGAACAGGCAAAATCTATCTTTAAGCCCTGGAGTTTTATCAGCTCCATTGAAGCAACTTTAATTAACATTGGGATGGTTTGCTAACAAAGACATAAGAAGCAAAACAAATAACATTAGTTCACTACACTATGATATACTCATCATCATCATCATCATCATTATTATTATTATTATTTGTATAGTTGTATGTAGTAAAAGTTGTATTTTATGTATAAAACGTTGGCTTCATACAGAGCAGTGCACACTCACAGCTCCTAAGATAGATTTTTTAGCATGCACACTCCAGAGTAGCCTCACAATTGTGGCTAATACCACATTATAAAGTGCAGCTTTGAAAGGACAATCACAGAATATAAAGTAAGAGAAAGTAGTTCAAGAAATCTGGATGCCCTTGTTGGTACTTCAGGGTTCCAGGGTCATAATATGTTGTTAGGTATTGGGAAGTCATCTAAGACTCACAGAAACTCTATGTACAGTGGAGCAAAACACTGCTCAGATCTGTGCCATCTCACAATCATTGCTATGCTTGAGCCCATTGTTGCAGCAACTGTGTATATCTATTTCATTGAGCGTCTTCACTTTTATTACTGGTCTACTTGAACAAACATGGTATGCTTCTCCAGGTACTGGTCACTTTGGACAACATGACCAAAGTATGTGAGACAAAGTCTGGCCATTTACACTTCTAAGGAGCATTCCTGCTCTTCTTGTTTCAAGACAGATTTCTTTGTTCTTCTGGCAATCATACAACATTTTCAGTATTCTTTGCCAACGCTGCAATTCAAATTCATCAATTCTTCTTCAGTATCCTTAGTCATTGCCCAGTTTTCACATGCATATGAGGCTATTGAAAATCCCATTGTTTGGGTTAGGGGCACCTTTGTCTTCAAAGTGATATCTTTGTTTGTTAGCACTTTAAAGAAGTCTTTGATGAGAGGAGTAAGTCATCAGATTTATTGACTGTTGCTTCCATGAGTGTTGATTGTGGAAAAAATAAATGAAATCAATGACAACTTCAATCTTCTCTCCATTTCAGTGGTGGTGTTTATTGATCTAGTTGTGAGGATTTTTGTTTTCTTTATGTTGAGGTGTAATTCATACAGAAGGCTATAGTCTTTCATCTTCATCAATAACTGCTTCCAGGCATCTTCACTTTCAGCAAGAAAGGTTGTGTCATCTGCATATCACAGGTTGTTAATGAGTCTTTCTCCAATCCTGATGCTGCATTCTTCATATAGTCTAGCCTCTTGGATTATTCGCTTGGTATACAAATTGAATAAGTACGATGAAATGGTAAAACCATAATGTGCACCTTTCCTGATTTTAACCATTGTGTACCCCTTCATTCTGTTCAAACAACTGCTCACGTTCCTCATGAGCAAAATTGAGAGTTCTGGAATTTCCATTCTTTGCATTGTTATCCATAATTTGTTGTGATCCACACAGTGAAATGTCTTTGTATAGTGAATAAAACACTGGTAAACATTTTTCTGGTGTTCTTTCCTTTCAGCCAAGATCCATCAAGATCAGCAATGATCTGCCTCATTCCACACCCTCTTCTGAATTTGGCTTGAATTTCTGGCAGCTCCACGTCAATGTAATGTGGTGACTATTTCTGAATTACCTTCAGAAAATTTTATTTGCATGCAATATTAATTATTTTGTTTGATAATTTCCACATTCTGCTGGATCACCCTTCTTTGGAATGGACACAAATATTGATCTCTTACAGATGGTTGTCCAGGTAGCTATCTTTCAAATTTCTTGGCATAAACAAATGAGAATTACTAATGTTGCATCAGATTTAATCAACAAAGTCCATTTGCTGAAACATCCCAGTAGGTATTCTGTCAATTCCTGGACAGAATTGTATCTCACCAATTCCTTCGTTGCAGGTTGGACTTCTTCCCTCAATACCATTTGTTCTTGATCACATGCTATTTCCTGAAATGGTTAAACATCAACCTATTCTTTTGGTGTAATGACTGTGTATTCCTTCCATCTTCATTTGATGTTTCCTGCATTGTTCAATATTTTGTCTATAGAATCTTTCAATATTGCAACTTGAGGCTTGCATTTTTTTCTTATCCTCTTTCAGCTTGAGAAATGTTGAGCATGATTTTCTCTTTTGGTTTTCTAATTCCAGGTCTTTGCACATTTCATTACAATACTTTGTCTTCAGAGTCGTCCTTTGAAATCTTCTGTTCAGCTCTTTTTTCCCACCATTTCTTTCATTTGCTTTAGCTACTGTCCATGCAAGAGCAAGTTTCAAGGTCTCTTCTAACATCCATTTTAGTCTTTTCATCCTTTTCTGTCTTTTAAATGATGTTTTGCTTTCTTCATGTATTATATTCTTAATATCATCCCACAACTCACCTGGTCTTAGGTCATTAGTGTTCGACGTGTCAAATCCATTCTTCAAATGGTCTCTAAATTCAGGTGAGATATAATGAAGATTGTATTATGGCTCTTGTGGACTTGTTTTAATTTTCTCCAGCTTCAACCAGAACTTTCATATGAGCAAATGATGGTCTGTTCCACAGTCAGATCCTGGCCTTTTTCTGAATGATGATATTGAGGTTCTCTATCACCTCTTTCCAGAGACATAATCAATATGATTCCTATTTATTCCATCTAGTGAAGTCTATGTGTATAGCTGCCTTTAATGTTGTTGAAAAAAGGCAATTGAAATGAATAAGTCATTGGTCTTGCAAAATCTTATCATGCAGTCTCTGGTTTAATTTATATCATGAAGGCCTTATTTTCGAACTACCAGTCTTGCTTCTTTTTTTCCAACTTTCACATTCTAATCACCAGTACTAATCATTAGATCTTGATTGCATTTTTGGTCAATTTCAGACTGCAGAAGTTGGTAAAAAATCTTCATTTTCCTTTTCTTTGACTTTAGTGGTTGTTGTGTAAATTTGAATAACAGTAGTATTAATTGGTCTTCCTTGTAGATGTATGGATATTTTCTATCACTGACAGTATTGTACTTCAGGATAGATCTTAAAACATTCTTTGTGGTGATGAATGCCACATCATTCCTCTTTAGTTTTTCATTCCCAGCATAATAGATCATTGTTGTTGTTGTTGTTGTTGTTATGTGCCGTCGAGTCGGCCCCGACTCATAGCGACCCCTCCTTGGGTTTCTGAGGCAGTATCACTACAGAAGTAGGATTGCCCAACCTTCCTTCCGAGGAGTGGCTGGTGGGTTTGAACCGCCAGCCGTCTGGTTAGCAGGCAAGTGTCTTAGCCACTAATAATAGATCATATGATTGTGTAATTCAAAATGGCCATAGCCCATTCATTTCAGCTCACTAATGCCTAGGATATTGATCTTTATGTGTTCCATTTCATTTTTGACAACTTCCAATTTTCCTAGATTCATACTTCATACATTCCACATTCCAATTATTAATGGATGTTTGCAGCTGTTTCTTCGCATTTTGAGTTGTGCCCCATCAGGAAATGGAGTTCCACTACAGTACTACAAACTGAGAAGTGAGTGGTGGCACAAATGTGTAGGATACCAATATAGAGCTTTTCCATTTCTGTTTTGACAACTTCCCATTTTCCTAGATTCATACTTCATACATTTCATGTTCCAGTCATAAAAGAATGTTTGCAGTTGCTTCTTCTCATTTTGAGTCATGACACATCAGTAAATGAAGGCTCTAAAAGTTTTATTCCATCCACATCATCAATATTGACTCTACTTTGAGGAGTCGCTCTTCCCTAGTGGTATTTTGAGTGCTCTCCAGCCTCAGGAGCTCATCTTCTAGCACTATGTCAATTAATTCTTCATTTCTATTTGTATGGTTTTCAGTGGCAATTTTTACAAGTGGATGACCCCATCCTTTTTGGTAGTCTGTCTTAGTCTGGAAGCTCCACTGCAACTTGTCCACCATGGGTGACTCTGCTGCTATTTGACATATCGATGGCCTAGATTCCAGCATCACAGCAACGTGCAGGCCACCATGTTATGACAAACTGACAGACAAGTGGTATACAGTTCTTCATAATATTCTGTTATCATCCTTTTTATTTTGGATGGCTCTTTTGTAATGGTACTCATTTCATTTCTTATTTATGCTTTTTGCATCTTCTCTTTCTTTTCCTTAGTTAATTTT
>NW_006922403.1:168155-185192 GCF_000298275.1 Orycteropus afer afer
AGTAGTTTTTGAACAGGATGTTACTTAGTTTCCAGTTATTTTTTTTCCCCTTGTCTTCCCATTCTTGATTTCAAATTTTACAACTTTGTGATCTTAGAAATTTGGTGGTAATATTTTGATGTTTTTAAAGGTACTGAGGTTTGTTTTGTGGCTTAACAAATGGTCTATTCTGGAGAATGATCCATGTGCCCTGGAAAAGAATGTGTATTGCTTTTGTTAGGGGTGGAGAGTTCTCTATCTACTTATGAGGTCAAGTTATTTGATTATGTTGTTGAGATTTTCTGTATCTTTGTTGAATTTCTTTCTAGTTCTGTCCTTCATCATTGTACTATAGTCTTCTACCACTACTATGGCATTATCTATTTGTCTCTTCAATTCAATTAATATTTGTTTATATATTTTGGAACTCTTTCATTCAGTTCATAGATATTTATTATTGTTATGTCCTCTTGTCCAGTTGACTCTTTTATCATTATATAATGCCCTTCCTTGTCCCTTATGCTGTTTTTCACCTTGAAGTCTATTTTGTGAGAGATTAATATTACCACTGCTGCTCTTTTTTAGTTGCCATCAGCTCAATATATTTTTTCCACCACTGAATTTTTAATTTATATATTTATTTATTTATTTATTTATTTATTTATTTATTTGTCTAAGATTAGTCTCTTATGGGCAGCATATTGATAGGTCATGTTTTCTTATCCATCTTACCACTCTCTTTCTCTTGATTGGTATATTTAACCTATTCACATTTAGTGTAATTAATGATAGATATGAAGTTACTGCTGTCATTCTTTTGTGTTTTTATTGTGGTATTCATAGTTTCTTTGTTACAGATATTTTTCTGTGTTGAGTTCAAATTGCTATTGGGTTTTCTTTTTCTTTTCTTCATTGTTGTTGATTTTGTGTCTACTAAGTCCTTGTGATTTTCTTCTTTCTTAGTTTAGTTAGATGGCTTATTCATTTTCTTTGTGGTTACCCTGTAGTAAATTTTTATCTTCCTAAGTTTGGTACTGTTCTATATTAATATCATCCTGATTTCCTCTCTATCTGGAAGCTGTGTAATTGTACAATTCAATCCCTCTTTCACTTTATAGTTATCATTTGGAGATTGATGCCTCTGGTTCTCTACTTTTTGTTTTGTAAGTTTATTTTACTTTTGAGAATTATTTTTCTGGGTTGGTTTCTGAGTAGTAGTGTCATGTATCTTAATCTGAGGTTGTTGACTTTTGCTGTTGGCTTTCTATCCAAAGCTTTCCCTTTAACATTTCTTGTAAAGTTGGTCTGATTTTTACAAATGCCTTTAATTTGTGTTTGTCTGGAAATGTCCTCATTCACCACTGTATTTGAGGGAGAGTTTTGCTGGACATATTGCTTGGTTGGCAACTTTTTTATTTCAAGATTTTATGTATATCATCCCTTTTTCTTCTTACCTCCATGGTTTCCTCTGAGAAATTGGAGGTTAACCTTATCTGTTGCCCTTTGTTTGTAACAGTTTCTTTTTCACAAGCTGCTATCAAGATTCTTTCTTTTTCTGTCATTTTGGAAAGTTTGATTGTGACATATCTCAGTGACATTCTTTTGGTGTATGGCCTATGTGACATTCATTGAGTCCATGGATCGATATCTCTTTTTATCTTTCATGACATTGAGGAAGTTTGCTACTAGGAAGTCTTCAACAATTTTAATTTTCTCTGTGCTCTTCTTTTTTTTTTTTTTTTTTAGGCAGATGAGGATTCCTTTCTTTTCGGAATGTCAATCAAATGGTGGCTAGTTCTCTTTATATCAGCCTATATAGTTCTTTTTTTTTTCTCATTCTTTTTTCTGATATTTTTCTCATAGAAGCTGGCCTTGAGGGCTTTGTCTTCAAGTTGATTAATGTATACTTCAACCAATTCAATTCTACTCTTTTGTCCTTCCAATGTGTTATCTAACACTATAATTTTGGTGTTAATCTTCTAATTGTTGTTTTTATATGCTTTCTAATTGTCTATTTATTTTGTTGTTTTACTCTTATATTGTTTTCCTAAATTTTTCAAGGATATTGTCTGTCTTTTCATTGCTTTTGTTTATGGTTTTGTTGAGTCCTTGGAAGGTCATATATATTATACACATAATTTTTTAAAATCCTTATAGGTAGTTCTATTACTTGTCCTTCCTTAGAAAGATTCCGTAGTTCTTTACTTTAGTCTCTTACTTCCACTCTCTTGTCCTGCTTCTTTGTTTAAATTAAAGTTGTCAGTTGTCTCTGAGATATTTTGCTGTTGTTTTTATTTGTTGACTATGTGTTGGTTTACTTCATCCTGTTTTGTTGCTTTACTTTGTTTTGGGTGGAGCTGGTGTGCTTCTGTGGTTATTAGCTTGAAATTACTGAGGCACTCTCCAGATTTCTCTGGATTGGTGGCATAACTTGTGAGAATGTGGGCACAGGTGTCTAGTTGTCATATAGAAAAGCTATGGGTGGGATGAGAGGTATTGTGCACCATCTATTATTGATTCAATGGTGCAGGATCAGGTGGTGGTACTCAACTGTTGGGTGAGGTAGTCTGTGCTGTATATATGGCTGACTAGTGGAGAGTTAGTATCCTCCTCCTTTTGTTGGAGACAGGAAAAAAAGAAGAGAGGACAAAAATCATAAAAACTAAAAGATAAAACTTAGAGAAAAAGGAAACATAAGAGGAGGTGGATGAGAAGAAAGATTGATAAAAATGAAAGAAGAAGAGGAAGAAGGAAAAATGAACAAGTGAAAAGGAAGAAAAATTACAAAAAAAAGAAAAGGAAAATGTGAAAAAAAATGGGTAAAATAAGGAAGCAGAGGAGAAGTGACTTTTATAAGTATGGTCAGCTGGCAGCACTGAAATCAAGTGGTTGTGGCTCAGTCTACTGATCCACAAGGGCATGTGCCCATAAAGGTGGCAGGAGCTTGTTGCAGGTGAGCACCTTGGGGAGAGGAGTCTACAGGTGTGTGTCTCTTGTGTTCAGTGTGAGAAAGATAAGCCAATGACACAAGCATAGAAATGGAGGGCTTCAGACTCTGGCTCTCTATGATTGGAGCATGTTGCTGAGGTTGACTGGGCTGCTGAGGAGGCAGCCAGGTGATCCAGGTGAGCAGAGCCAGGACCTTCCTAGCCATTGTTTGGTGGGGGCAGAGAGAAGTTTCACCTCCAGGTGCCAGGAAGCTTTGTTTTTTGGAGCATCATGACTGGAGAGCTGTGTTCTCTGCTCCAACAAAAAAATCTTCCTGGCACCTAGATATGAAACTTCTCCCTATAAAAGATCCCCCTCCCATAATATGCCAAATATTAGTTTTACAAAATGTGTTACTTCCTATAGCATTGCTCCTTGTTGTTTATTCTTCAGGCCTAGAACTCTGGGCCATGTTCTCTTTCCTAAACAAAAGAAATTCCAACAAATTACTAAAGTCATGGACAAGAGCAATCCCTCATGTCTTTTCTGATGATGAGAGTACTCTCATGCTTGAGTGTAAGGGGTCAATATTATTTTTAGGCTTCAAGGAAATGGAAGTAGAGTAAAGAATTAGTTTGGACAAAAGTCAAGGAGAAAATATTTTATTATAACATGCTTACTGAAAAAACCTGGACCCACTAAGTAAGCTATTTGATAGTTATATTTCCTACGTATGGGAGTATTGTCATGTCTTCCATAGCAAAGCTCCTTTGAATGGTTTATTTTTCTCACTCAGATTCTTATAATCCTATTCCCCTGTTCACATAGTCTGTAACAGCAGTAAGTCTTTTCCTAAGGGCAACCTTTGTTCTGGCTGGTTGGCTATATATGAAGTGACACAATACAAAATTTGACCAGGAATGTTGTTGTTGTTAGGTGCCATCAAGTCATCTCCAACTCATAGCAACCCTATGCACACCAACTCATAGTGACCCTATGCACAATAGAATGAAACACTGCCCAGTCCTGTGCCATCCCATGATCCCTGCTATACGTGAGCCCATTGTTGCAGCCACTGTGTTAATCCATCTAGTTGAGGGCCTTCCTCTTTTTCATTGACCATCCACTTTACCAAGCACAATATCCTTCTTCAGGGAACAGTCTCTTCTGACAACATGACTAAAGTAAGTGAGACAAAGTCTGGCCATTCTCTCTTCAAAGGAACATTATGGCTCCATTTCCTCCAGGACAGATTTGGTAGTTCTTTTAGAAGCCCATGGTATGTTCAGCATGCTTTGCCAACACCACAATTCAAAATCATTAACTCTTCTTTGATCTTCCTTACTCATTGTCCAGCTCTCACATGCATATGAGGCAATTGAGAATACCATGGCTTGGGGTAGAAGCAAAAAACCATTAATAATTGGAACATGGAGTGTACAAAGTATGAATCTATGAAAATTGGAAGTTGTCAAAATAGAAATGAAACACATAATGATTGATATCCTAGGAATTAGTGAATTAGTCTTCAAGGAGATATCTTTGCTCTTCAGCACTTGAAAGAGGCCTTTTGCAGCAGATTTGACCATTGCAAAATGTTGTCTGATGTCTGGACTGCTGCTTCCATTGATCTTGATTGTAGAACCAAGTAATACGAAGTCTTTGACAACTTCAGTCTTTTTTCCATTTATCATAATTCTGCTTATTGGTCCAGTTATGAGAATTTTTGTTTTCTTTATATTGAGGTGTAATTCATATTACAGACTGTAGTCTTCAACCTTCATCAGTAAGTGTTCTAAGTCATCCTCACTTTCAGCAAGCAAAGTTGTATCATCTGTGTATCGCAGGTTGTTAATGATGCCACATTCTTCTTCAGATAGCTTCTCAGATTATTTGCTTAGCATACAGATTGAATAATCATGGTGAAAGGATACAACCCTGACACACACACTACCTGATTTTAAATCATGCAGTATCTCCTTGTGTTTGAACAACAGCTTTCTGCTCTATGTATAGGTTCCTCATGAGTACAATGAAGTGTTTTGGAATTTCCATTCTTCTCTATGTTATCCATAATTTGTTATGATCCACACAATAAGATGATTTTTTATAGTCAATAAAACACAAGTAGACATCTTTCTGATGTTCTTTATTTTCCGTCAAGATCCATCTGACATCAGCAATGATATCCTTCATTCCATGTCCCCTTCTGAATACAGCTTGCATTTCTGGAAGTTCTCTGTCAACAAACTGCTGCAACTATTTTTGAATTATCTTCAGTAAGATTTTACTTTTCTATGATATTAATGATATTATTTGATAATTTTCACATTCTGTGGAAGGGATAATTTCCACATTCTGGTTGGGATGGCTGGGAGGCAGCAGCAGAAAGATTTTTGGAGGACTGGAAATGGTAGGGACAGCCAGGAGGCAGTGGCATATGGCTTTTGGAGGTCCATAACTGGTTAGGAAGGCCAGAAGGTGGGAGTGGAGCAGTTTTGGAACAGCTAAGGGAAATGAACTCACCTGTCAGTTTGTCATCCTGTGGTGGCTTATGAGTTGCTGTGAGGCTGGAGGCTATGCCACCAGTGTTTCAAGTGCCAAGAAGTTTAGCCATGGTAGACAGGTTTCAACAGAGCTTCTAGCATAAGACAGACTCAGAAGAAGAAAGAGGCTATCCACTTCTCAAATAATTGGCCAGGGACAACCTTATGAACAGCAATGAAACACTGTCTGATACATTACTGAAAAATAGCCCAGAAACATTGCCTGATGTTGTGCCAAAGGATCAGCCCCTCAGGTCAGAAGGTACTCAAAATATGATTAGGAAAGAGCTGCCTCCTTAAATAGAACCAACCTTGATGATGGGGATAGAGTAAAGCTTTCAGGACCTCCTTTTGCTGATGTGGCACAACTCAAGATAAAAAGAAACAACTGCAAATATCCATTAATAATTGGAACATGGGATTACAAAGTATGAATCTACAAAAATTGGAAGTTGTCAAAATAAAAATAGAACACATATGATTGATATCCTAGGAATTAGTGAGCTGATATGGACTGGTTTTGGCCATTTTGAATCAGACAACCATATGATCTACTATGCTGGGAATGACAAATTGAAGAGGAATGGCATGACATTCATTGCCACAAAGAGTATTTCAAGATCTATCTTGAAGTACGATGCTGTCAGTGACAAGATAATATCCATACACCTATGAGGAAGACCAGTTAATATTATTATTATTCAAATTTATGCACCAACTACCAATGTCGAAGATGAGGAAATTGAAGATTTTTACCAACTTCTGCCATCTGAAATTGACCAAACATGCAATCAAGATGTGTTAATTATCACTGGCGATTAGAACACAAAAGTTGGAAACAATGAAGAATCACTAGTAGTTGGAAAATATGGTCTGGGTGATAGAAATGATGCTGGAGATTCCATGATAGAATTTTGCAAGACCATTGTAAATACCTTTTTTCAAGAACTCAAATGGCAGCTTATACACGTGGACTTCACCAGACAGAGTACACAGGAATCAGACTGACTACATCTCTGGCAAGAAGCAAAGCAGAAGCTCAATATTGTCAGCCTGAAGAAGCCCAGGAGCTGACTGAGGAATAGACCATCAACTACTCATATGCAAGTTCAAGTTGAAACTGAAGATAATTAAAACAACTCCACAAGAGCCAAAATATGACTTTGACTTTATCTCTCCTGAATTTAGAGACCATCTAAAGAATAGAAAAGTAATTAAAAAGACAGGAAAGGAAGAAAAAAACAAAGTGGATGTCAGAGGAGACTCTTAAATTTTCCCTTGAATGGAGAGTAGAGAAAACAAATGTGAGAACCAACAGGATAAAAGAGCTGAACAGAAGATTTCAAAGAGCAGCTCAAGAAGACAAAGTCAATTATTATAATGAAATGTGATGAGTTGGAGTTAGAAAACCAAAAGGGAAGAATACACTTGGCATTTCTCAAGCTGAAAGAACTGAGGAAAAAATTTAAGCCTCAAATTGCAATATTGAAAGATTCATGGGCAATATAATGAATGATGCAGGAAGCATCAAAAGAAGATGGATGGAATACACAGTCACTATACCAAAAATAATTTGTAGATGATCATCCATTTCAGGAGGCAATATATGATCAAGAACTGATGGTACTGAAAGAAGAAGTCAGTTTCACTGAAGGAATTAGCAGAAAGCAAGGCTTCAGGAATTGACAGAATACCCACTGAGATGTTTCAACAAATGGATGCCCTGCTGGAGGCACTCATTCAGCTATGCCAAGAGATTTGGAAGACAGCTACACAGCCAACTGACTGAAGAGATCCATATTTGTACCTATTCCAAAGAAAGGTGATCCCACAGAATTGGGCATTATCGAACAATATCATTGATACCACACACAAGTGAAATCTTACTAAAAATAATTCAAAAACGTTTGCAGTATATTGACAGAGAACTTCCAGAAATGCAAGCTGGATTCAGAAGGGACTGTGGACTGAGGAATATCATTACTGATGCCAGATGGATCTTGGCTCAAAGCAAAGAATACCAGAAAGATGTTTGCTTGTGTTGTATTGACCATGCAAAGGCAATCAATTGTGTGGATCGTAACAACTTATGGCTAACATTGAGAAGAATGGGAATTCCAGAACACTTACTTGTACTCATGAGGGACCTGTCCATATACCAGGAGGCTGTCATTTGAACACAGCAAGGAAACACTGCATGGTTTAAAATCAGGAAGGGAGTGTATCAAGGTTTTATCCTTTCATCATACTTATTCAACTTGTATGCTGAGCAAACAATCCAAGAATCTGGACCATATGAAGAAGAATGTGGCATCAGGGTTGGAAGAAAGCTTATTAGCAACCTACAATACACAGACAACACAACTTTGCTTGCTGAAAGTGAGGATGACTTCAAGCACTTACTGATGAAAATTAAAGACTACTGTCTAAAGTAGGAGCTCTGATAGCATAGTGCCTAAGACACTTGACTGCTAACCAGAAGGCTGGCAGTTCAAACCCACCAGCCACTCCTCGGAAGGAAGGTTGGGCAATCCTACTTCTGTAGTGATACTGCCTCGGAAACCCAAGGAGGGGTCGCTATGAGTTGGGGCTGACTGGACAGCATATAACAACAACAACAACTGTCTAAAGTATGGATTACACCTCAACATAAAGAAAACAAAAATGCTCACCACTAGACCAATAAGCATCATCATGATAGATGGAGAAAGACTGAAGTTGTCAAAGACTTCATATTACTTGGTTCTACAATCAACACCAATGGAAGCAGCAGTCTAGACATCAAAGGATGCATTGCGTTGGGCAAATCTGCTGCAAAAGACCTCTTTCAAGCTCTGAAGACTAAAGATATCGCCTTTAAGACTAGGATGTGCCTAAGCCAAGTCATGGAATTCTCAATTGCCTCATGTACATATGAGAGCTGGACAATGAATAAGGAAGATCAAAGAAGGATCGATGCTTTTGACTTGTGGTGTTGGAGAAGAATGCTGAAGGTACCATGGACTGCTAAAAGGACTAACTGGAAGAAGTGTCACCAGAATCCTTGGAAGCAAGAATGGCCAGGCTTCATCTCACCTACTTTGATCATGTTTTCAGAAGGAAATATTTTCTGGAGAAGGCTGTCATACTTGGTGAAGTGGAAGGTCAATGAAAGAGGGATGAAATGCCTCAATGAGATGGATAGATACAGTGGCTACAGTGATGGGCTCAGGTATATTATGGATAGTGAGGCTGGCACAGGACTGGGCAGTGTTTCATTCTGTTGTACATAGGGTCACTATGAGTTGGAGATGACTTGATGGCACATAATAACAACACAACAACATTCTGTGGGATCACCTTTCTTTGGAATGGGTACAAATATGGATCTTTTTCAGTCAGTTGGTCAGGTAGCTGTCTTCCAAATTTCTTAGCATAACAAAGTGAGTACCTCCAGTGAGGTATCCATTTGTTGAAACATTTCAATGGGTATTCCATAAATTCCTGGAACCTTGTTCTTCACCAGTTCCTTCAGTGCAGCTTTGACTTCTTTCAATACCATTGGTTCTTGATTGACCATTTCTTTTTGGTACAGTGACTCTGTGTATTCCCTCCATCTTCTTTTGATGATTCCTGCATCATTCAATATTTTGCCCATAGAATCTTTCAATATTTCAACTCAAGACTTATTTATTTATTTTTTTTCCAGTTCTTTCAGCTTGTGAAATGCTGAGCATGTTCTTCCCTTTTGGTTTTCTAACTCCAGGTCTTTGCACATTTCATTATAATAATTGACTTTGTCTTCTCAGGCTGCTCTTTGAACTCTTCTGTTTGGTTCTTTTATCTTGTCATTTTCTCCATTTGCCTTAGCTACTCTCTGTTCAAGGGTAAGCTTCAGAGTCTCTTCTGACATCCTTTTTGGTCTTTTCTTCTTTTCTTGTCTTTTTAATGACCTCTTGCTTTCTTCATAGATGATGTTCTTGATGTCATTCCATAATTTCTCTGGTTTTCAGCCATTGGTGTTCAGTGCATTGAATCTCTTTTTTAGATGGTCTCTAAATTCAGGAGGGATATAATCAAGATCATATTTTGGCTCTCGTGGACTTCTTTTAATTGTCTTCAGCTTCAACTTGAACTTGCATATGAGCAGTTGATGAACTGTTCCACAATCAGCTCCTGGCCTTGTTTTGGCTGAAGATATTGAGTTTCTCCATTCTCTCTTACCAATCTGATTCCTTTGATCTCCATCTGGTGAAGTCCACACATAAGCCACCATTTGTGGTGGTGGAAAAAGGTATTTGCAATGAATAATTCACTGGTCTTGCAAAATTCTATCATGTGATTTCCAGTGGTATTTCTATCACCAAGGCTACATTTTCCAGCTACCAGTAGCATAGTGCTAAGGCATTTGACTGCTAACCAGAGGCTAGTGGTTCAAAGCCACCAACCACTCTTTGGAAGGAAGATTGGGCAATCTACTTCCATAGTGATAACACCTCAGAAACTCAAGGAGGGGTCACTATGAGTCGAATCCAACTCCATGGCAGTAAGGTCTTTTTTTTTTTTTTTTTTTTGGTACCTCTGAACCTGGCAAAAAGCTGTAACCTTCTAGATATATTGAATGCTGGCCTGCCAGCCACACTCTGAGAAACCCTTGAGTATTTTTGATGACATGTGTTCTTAGGACAGAAAGACCTGGGATCAAGCCCTGAATTTGCCAATGCTTGCTTAAATGATCATTTTGTCATCTCAGATCAACTCAGGGTTGGAGCTGAGAAGAGATATGTGGGCAAGAAATAAAGATCTATGGGTGGATAGATGGGTGTACATGCTGAATGATCAGGTATTTCTAGGCAGGCGGGAACATGCCCATGACCATATATAGGGTTAGCAGACAATGTTTCTACATTTGTATTTATATGAGTTGTAAGAATGTCCAGGTATATAGTAGAGATGACAAAGGGCAAGTTTGTAGTGGTCTTGGCCACAGCCAGCTACCTGGAGAGAGTGAGTAGTTGGGCCTATGTGCTTGAGACCATAGTCTCAGGGGACATCAAGCTCAATTGGCATAACATACTACATAAAAACATTGTTCTATGCTCTACTTAGGGAGCTCTGGTAGCATAGTGGCTAAGGCACTTGACTGCTAACCAGAAGGCTGGTGGTTCAAACCCACCAGCCACTCCTCAGAAGGAAGGTTGGGCAATCCTACTTCCGTAGTGATACTGCCTCGGAAACCCAAAGAGGGGTCGCTATGAGTCAGGTCCAACTCGACGGCACATAACAACAACAATGCTCTACTTTGGTGAGTAGCAGCTGGGGTCTTAAAAGCTTGCAAGCAGTCATCTAGATGCAACAATGAGTCTCTCCTTACCCAGAGCAAAGAATGATGAAGAAAACAAAAGATGTATGGAAAAAAATTAGTCCAAAGGACTGGTAGACTATGTGATCCTCAGCCTATATGACCATAAGACCGGAAGAACTAGATGGTGCCCAGTTACTACTGTCAATCACTTGGAGGGGAGTCAATGCAGTAGATACTGGATAGAGTGGGAGATCAATGAGAAACAAAACTCAAAATCATAAAAAAAGACCAGGTTTTCTGGTCTGATAGAACATAGTAAGACCACTGAGACTATTGCTATAGCCCCTAGTTACCCTTCAGGTCTGGAACTGAACTGACTCCTGTAGCTTCCAGCCAAACAATAGATAGGCATATGGGCTGAATATTTATATCAGGTAGATACGTTCCTTGGAGCAATCAATAGTGGGAGAACAGAAGGGCAGTGTTTGCACAGGGAGACAGATCAGGGAGCAGGAGTGCATGGGAAGGAAAGACACAGGATAAAAGTAACTACGGGGAAGAATTGGAAGGAGGGTTGTTATGTTGTGGGGATTTGCAATCAGTGTCATGTAACAAAATGTGTATGAACAGCTGTATGAAAAATGAATTTTCTCTGTAATCTTTCACCCAAAATCACAATAAAAATTAAGAAAAACAAAATCAATAAAGATCTGCTCTCAGCACACTCTACCTAGTAATTATTAGTTGTTCTACCTACTAGGCACAGGAGTGGGTGCATCTCAGTAACCTTTGGCTTTCCTTTAAAGATATATGACTGCTACACCAGTGCCAATCATCACAGTGTCACATAGCTACAAGTATATCTTTTACTTGGATTTTCTTGAGTTTTACTAAAGCAGAAACACTTTCCCAAACAATCCACAAACACATTTTGTCTCTATTCTTGTTCCCCAGATCTGTATCATAAGCCAATACTCAAGCTATGAAGGCCTGGAAAGCAAGTATGTGACACTTCCAACCTCTAGATCAAGACAAGGGATCTTTGTCAGCTATTAAAAGGGTATCAGAAAAGCTACTAGGTAGGAATCACCAGTTCCTGCCCCAAAGACCTTGAAGAGTAGTTCCAGTGGAGTACTTTTAATTGAAAGCCAGATTACTGTGGATTAGAGTGTGAAGGAAACTTAAAATAAAAGGTGGATATAGGCAAGTTGGAGCTCTAGTGGCATAATGCCTAATGCATTTGACTACTAACCAGAGGCTGGTGGTTCAAATCCACCAGCCACTCCTTGGAAGGAAGGTTGGGCAATCTACTTCTGTAGTGATACTGCCTCGGAAACCCAAGGAGGGGTCCCTATGAGTTGGATCTGACTCGACGTGAGTGAGTTCAGTTTTTTTTTTTCCTAAGAAATTTAGTTATGAAGAAGAAATAAGACAGGGTGATAAGTGGAGTCAGTGGGTAAGGAAAAAGAAAACTTTTTTAAAAGCTGGAAATGACTTATATATTTAAAAATTCATTAAATGGAGCTGAAAACACAAGAAAATACAGACTAATGAAGCCAGTTGATTTCCAGAGGTGAATGAGGATATAGTAAGGAATGTGGTCATGAGTACAAATAGGGAGTTAGCCTTGGAGAAGAGAAAGACTTCTTCCCAGGAATAAAGAAGAGGTTGCCAGCACAGATATACTTAGTTGGTTTAGTAGCATGGAATCCATGAAATTCCCTTCTGATAACTTTTATTTTCTCTGTGCTATAGATGGCAAGACCAAGAGTTGTAAAAGAAGAGCAATGTGAAGGAATAGGATGTGTGAGGATATTGGAGAAGTTTGGGCACAACTTGAAGACTCTGGTGTGTAGACCTTGAGATCGTGGGCTTTGGAGACAGACGACCAAGGATGATAGCTAGATCACCACTTCTCTGTCACGGTTTCCTCATCTCTCAAATTGAGATAATCTTATCTCCTACATGCCAGTGAGTATGACGTGCAGCACATAAGGCAGTTAGGGCAGCACTTGAAACAAAAGAGATGAATAGTGTATATTACCCAGTTTTCATATTTCTTTTACTCTAGGAGTAGAAAAATGGCTATTACACAATCATAGAAAGTAATCAAAAGTAAAAATGTTAAACCACTATCACATTACATCAATGTACAACTAAAATAAATACTGACTTTACAAAAACATTAAATATGAAAAAATGTGGTGCAGAATGGAGGAAATAGCATTACAGTATAGTAGTTTGAAGAATGGGAACAAAGTCAGATGAGAAATGCTTAGGAAATTGTTTAGTTTTAAAGACTGAATTTTCTCCAGTATGACTGGTGAGGTGTGAGCATAAGGAAGATGATATCTGTGTGACAGAAAGACAAGAATATGTGGGTTATATGTAGTTGAAATAATACTTAAATTCTTTTCCTCAACCCCTTTTCATTTTTGCTTTGTTATGCTTTCCAAGCTGAGTCAATAATTTCTATTCAACAGTTATAAAAAGTTCCTAGTTGCCTGAATATTGTAAGACATTTTCTCCAAGTCTCTGTTTGGAAAGCTGGTTGTCTTCTTCACCTCAAACTTGTTGTTCAAACTAATACTTGGGTCCTGAAGAAACATTTTTATTTTACAATGTCTGTCTTCAGTGAAGTGGAATACTCCCCCAATGACCTTAAAGCCCTGGTCGGTTGAAGGATTTATGTCTCTTGACCACATCAGTAAGATGGTATGAGTCTTACTTTAAGGAGAAAACTCTGGACTCTGAATGGAACAACCGTGTTACTATGTAGACTCACATGCTGTAGCTCACAAGTATAATAGGTGATGGAAGTTCAGGGAAGATTATGCAAATATTTATAACATTACACATTCAAATAAAGTGCAAACATCAAATAGTTTTGAGCTATCCTAGATAAGAGATTTTCATATCATTTAGACAACAGCAGAAACTTATCCACCCCCTTCATCCTACTTCTTATCTCCAACCTGATTTCTGTATACAATTTTTTCTTTCTGTATACTATGATCTTGTTTCAAAATAGATATTTATATGTAGGACTTGAGTTCTTTGAACTTCCTATTTGACTTGTACTTCCAGAATGACTTGCTTCCTAGATGGATACATGAGAACATCTAGGCTCCTCCATTCCCCTCTCTGGCTGGCTCTCCAATTCTAGGTCTAGTTTTTGACAGCAATTCCTGAAGAAATTCCTGCTCAAGAGGAACGTCAAAACAGAGAACCAGGATTCTGCCATCTTGGTGGAGAAGCGTGCTGATCAAGGTTCTTAGGAGTGACAAACAGGAGTAGGCTGCATTGCATTGGTAGATGCTTTATATTGGAAGGACTTTGTATGCAGAAAAAGAGCTCACCATGCTTTGCACTAATTTTAATGTTCAATCCATACTTTGGAAACCAGTTCTTGAATATTATATATTGATAGAAATTTGATTAATTAAATTATATTAAACAGTTTACTGTGAGATATTAAATGTAGTATGCCTGAATCTTTTTGAACATGTTCAACACCTTAATTAACAAATAAACATACCAAAGAACAATAACACACTTATTCATACAATTATATCAACATTGTTATGAAAGTGCTGATCTCATGGACTTAACTTTTTTCTCATTTGTCATGATTTTGCCCCTTCCTAGAGTTTTTGTAATCTTACCAGACCTAGATGAGGATAGGTTAGGTTGCAAGTTCTGGTGTCAAATAGTTGACACTTTAGGGAAAGGGCCTTTGTTATATCTACAAAATGATTCAAAACTATATCAGTGTTTATTAATAAGCTGAATTTTTTATTTTAATAATAAAATTTCCCTTTAAAATTGTATAGTGCTTTCTTAAATGTTGGAAATAGAGATACCATATGATTCAGCAAACCCACTACTAGGTATAAATTCTAATGATATAAAAACAGATATATATATGCTC
This sequence comes from Orycteropus afer afer, assembly GCF_000298275.1. NCBI lineage: Eukaryota > Metazoa > Chordata > Mammalia > Tubulidentata > Orycteropodidae > Orycteropus > Orycteropus afer. The sequence goes on from NW_006922403.1 coordinate 182,824, forward strand.
ATGTTCACTGAAGCCTTATTCACAATAGCAAAAAAAATGAAAACAACCTGAGTACCCATTGATAGCTGAATAGACAAGCAACCTCTAGTACATACACATGATGAAATAGTATGTAATGTTAAAGAATAACAATGATTCTAAGAAATAGCTCAAAACACGGATGAATCTAGTCTACGTTATGTTGAGTGAATTTGGTCAATAACAAAAGAACAAATATTGTGAGACCACTACTGTAAAAAATCAAGAGAAAGTTCACAATCAGAAATAAAAAAATTGTGAAGGCTACCAGGAGTGAGAGGGAAGAGAAGGTAAATCACTAGCTAGAGCATAGGTTTGTATTAACTCGGGTAAAGGGAAAGGTAATATTCAGTAATGTGGAGGTCAGCACAAAAATGATAAAAGTGAAAGAATACACTAGGAAAAGCACAATAGTTAAAGGCAACGTACATAAATACCATTGCATACCAATCCCCAATTAAAGTAATAACAATAATTCACAAGTAGAGATATAGATAGAACCATACGTCTTTTAAGCATTTTCTAGGCAATTCTTTAATTGCAGATGTTCTATTTGTCATCCTCACTAGACCATGAGCTCTAGAAAGGCAGGTGCTGGCCTCTTCATCTCAGTGGTACTAGCATTGGTCTTATACAATACAAGGACTCAATAAACACTTGTTTAATGAAGAATATAAATGATTCAATCAGGGAAAGTTGGTATCACCTCTTTTCAGCCCTAAAGTCAACAAAATAATTCAGGATATAAAGGTAATAAACATTATCCAGAGGAAGTCACACCACTCAGATAATCCTTCTTTGACTCTTGAGAGTCCAATGAGCTATCCATTTGTCATTTGACAGAAACGCAATGCCCTTTGCTTTAAATCATGTTGTTTTAAGTGTTATGATTATTTGGTAGCCTATAAGCAGATTGGAGAACAAAGCCATCTAATGGTTATGCCCAGATACCCTCATAGATCAATGTATTCTCAGTCAGATTATTACTTTTGACTCTTATGATATTTTTATTATAAAATAATTTTTCATATTATTAAGATGAGATAGGTCATAAATGATCCTTCCCATTTTATAGAGAACGTAACTGTGACAGAAATAACAAAATGAGAAAATTAATTAGGAAAAGATGTCTAAAAGTGTCCTATTGTATTTTTCTTCTATGTACCAAATATTAAATAAAAATTAATGGTCATATATACTAGGTGAAATATCTTTCCTAGAACAAATAAATGAAAATGGGCATTTGTGCCAGTCAGAATACTTGGCAGAACAATAGTAAAATTTCAAAGTGTTCTAATGGAAGAAACTTTTTGAAAAGAACAAGTGAGTAAAAAATGTTTCTGACTTACTGTACTAGATTCCACCCATTCCCAACAGATAAGTATACTCATGAAACCAATGACAGTAAGACCCCTGCTTTGTGTGACCTTTCTTCAATTAAAGATAGAGTTAAAATGCAATCATCATAATTTCTCTACTGGAAATCCCCTAACTGCCTGTGAAAACCCTGTACTTAAACTACTTAAGCAAGCACTTTACAGCTCTTGCTTGGATGTTTTCTGTTTGTTTAATTAACATTGTTAACTCTAATTGACTCATTAGATATATTTATCTTTTCAATGTATGTATAAATTTAATGTTGCTAGATATGATTCAAAACATTTTTTAACAAGTATGTCTCCAATACTGCAAATATCGGAGGAAACAACCCAATAATTTCCATGGCTTAATACAATAAATATCCATTTATCACTCATGGTATAGTCCACTGTCAGAAGCTGGGTACTGGTAAAGGGTTTTCCTTCATCCAGTCATTCATAACTTAAGCTTCTTCTACTCTGTGGCTTTACCAAGTTCAACCCATGTTTCAAGAATGCCCTGGCATCATGGGGTGAGCAGATAGGAAGAAAAGAGAAAGAGAGTGTGAAAGGTGGACATACATCCCTCCTGTTAACAGAATTCCTCCTACACTTGAGTAGGAGCATGCACAGTGTTGACCTAGGAGGATTTTCTGACCTTTATTCATCAAGTATTGTTCTGTATAGTACTGTTCTGAATGGGCTTATAGAGGTTAAGAATGTGCACAGATCTCTGTTCATTGTTTCTATAGAGCAGTTGAGTGTGAGTTGTTCTGATATTGGCTGCCATCTATCATTAATCAGTTCATGCAGAAACAGGTGGTGGCCCACACCCAGATGGTGGGGCTGCAGGAGTTGTTAATGTCTCTGGGTCCTGTGGGCATGTTTGCTGTCTTCTGCTGCGTGGATCAAAATAATATAAAAATGGCAACAATAAAGGAAAGCACAGTAACTAAAAATAAAGAAGAGAAAATAAAAAACAACAACTACACA
>NW_006922403.1:189492-206436 GCF_000298275.1 Orycteropus afer afer
AAAAGCTCAATATCTTCAGCCAAAACCAGGCCAGGAGCTGATTGTGGAACAGACCATCAACTGCTCATATGCAAATTCCACTTGAAGTTAAAGTTAAAGACAAAAGAAAATAGAAAAGAAAAATTAAGAAAAGTGCAAAAAGAAAAACAAGGAATGACAAAAATGAAAAGAGAAAAAGAACAAATGAATGATAAAGGAAAAAAGGAGCAAGGAAAAGGGGGGTGGGGAGGGAATCAAGAACCAGGTAACAGAAAGAAAGGAAAAAAGAAAAAGAAAGGCAAAAATAATAAGAATAATTAAAGAAAAAACTGAGTGGGCAGGTCACTCAGGTCATTTCCTGTTGGCCATGCAGGCGGTGGGGAATAGGACAGTAGGTTCCTGAAAAAGTTTCTATCAGCACAAAAGGCAGCTGTGGGCAGGGCACCTGGTCCTGAAAAGAGTACTACTGGCCAAACAGGCAGCTGGGGGCAGGCACCTGTCCCAGATGAAGTTCATGCTGGCCCAAAGGTGGCTGGGAATAGGGTACCAGGCCCAGAAACTGGTTCCAGTTAATAGCCAGAAGGCAGCTAGCAGCAGGGCACCTGATCCTTGATGAAGTCTTGTTGTCCTAGAAAATGGGCCTTCTGGAAAACATTCCTACCAGCCCAAAAGACACCTGGGAGCAAGGTGCCTGAATCCAGAAGTAATTTCTGCTAGCCCAAAAAACTGCTGGGGACAGGACATTAGGTCCCAGAAGGAGTTCCTGCTATCACAAAAAAGACTGAGGCTAGGGCATCTGGTCCCAGAAATTCTTGTCCCAAATAGTAACTGGGTATAGGGTACCTGATCCCAGAAGAAGTTCTTTCTGGCACAGAAGGTATTTGAGAGCAGGTTGCCTAGTGCCAGAACCAGTTCCTGCCTGGCCAAAAGATGGCTAGGGGTGGGGCACTGACCCAGGATAGAATTCCTGATTGTACAAATGGTGGCTGGAGGTGAGGGATGGCTACATCTCTGTTTGCTGAGAGGATGTGGAATTCAAGGTGCATCAGTGAACTAGCACACCTTTCTAGTTACCAGCCACCAGTGTGGGTGCTCTTGAAGTCCTAAGCAAGCAGAGACAGTTATCAGGTTGCTGCTCCAATTGGAATGTCACTTGCAAATATTCACAAAGTTCTCACTGTAAGGCTAGACAATAATTCACTGCTCTTTTTGTCTCCTTACTCATTCTTTTCCTTCTATTTCTTCTACTAGTCAATGTTGGTTCCTTCTTTATGCATTACTTAGAAGCTCAGCGTTCCAGGATTTGGTCTGTCTGTTTCAACTCGTTTCTTATTTCTTTGTTGGAGAGAGTCTGGTAGCTTACATACCTATTACACCATCTTCATATTGGAATCCTTCTTATATTAGGACTTTTTATTAAGAGTGATCTAAACAATATCATAAACCACTTGTGGGATTTGAAAGCAGAAGATATAAGTTTCAAGTCTAGCTCAAATAAATGCTTGCCATTCAACCTCGTATGCAACATTTAAAGCCTATGGTCTTCATTCAGTAATCATGTAACTAGTTGTTGTTGTTGTTGTTATTTGCTGTCGAGTTGGCCCCGACTCAGAGCGACCCCTCCTTGGGTTTCCAAGGCAGTATCACTACGGAAGTAGGATTGCCCAACCTTCCTTCCAAGGAGTGGCTGGTGGGTTTGAACCACCAGCCTTCTGGTTAGCAGTCAAGTGCCTTAGGCACTATGCTACCAGAGCTCCTACATGTAACTAGGCATATATCCTAAAAAAGTGGGAGCCAGGACATGAACAGATACATGCACATCCATGTTCATCACAGCACTATTCACAAAGAAATGGAAACAACCTAAGTGCCTATCAACAGAAAAATGGATTACCAAACTATGGTACATACATACAATGGAATACTACACAACATTATGGAATAACACAGAATCTGTGAAACATTGCATAATGTGGATGAGCTTGGAGGACATTATGCTGAGTGAAATAAGTCAATCACATAAGAACAAATATTGTATTTGTTCATTATTGTAAAAAGTCAAGGAAAGGTTTATACATGGAAGGCAACTTTCTTTGTTGGTTACCAGGGATGGGAGGAGAGGGGAGGGAAGGCTTTTAGACAGGTAGATAGAAGTGTTGATTTGAGTGAAGGGAAGGACAATATATTAAAAGTGAGTGATGAACACAGTGACACTGAGGAAGAAGAAGACACACAGTGGTAAACAAGAGGTACAGACAACAAAGATAAATCCTTTGATATTCTTTCACATGTAGAATACTGTGTTGTCAGTGATAACAAACATTAACCTATGGGTAAATAGATGGATCAAAAACTCACTGGGTCAAGTTGGATCCAACTCATAGTGACTACTCCTTGGGTTTCTGAGGTATATCACTATGGAAGTAGATTGTTCAACCTTCCTTCCAAGGAGTGGCTGATGGGTTTGAACCTCCAGCCTTCTGGTTAGCAGTAAAATGCCTTAGGCACTATGCTACCAGAGCTTCTAAATAGATGGGTAGACAGGCTAAAGGATCAGGTATGTCTAGGCAAAAGGAAATATACCCATAACTATATATAAGTTTGGTAGATGATATTTCTACATAGGTATTTGTATGTGCTGTAAGAATGTCCAAATATATAATAGAGCTAAGAAGAGGCAAACTTATGATAACTTCCTGGCCATAGAAAACTACCTGAGGGAGTAAGCAATTGGGTCTATGGGCTCAGATCCATGGTCACAAGGGACATCAAGCTCAGCTGGCACAACATACTACACAAAGACACTGTTCTACATCCCACTTTGGTGAGTAACGATTGGGGTCTTAAAAGCTTACAAGTGGCCATCTAAATCCAACAATGGGTCTCTTCTCATCCAGAGCAAAGAAGAATGAAGAAAACCAAAGATGCTTGGAAACAATTTGTCCATGGGACTAGTGTAGACAGGAGTCAATTTCATTTCATCAAGGCACTAACAGATGGAAGACTTATTTTACAAATTTAAATACAAAAGACACAAAAATCACAAGTCACAAAAGACATTTAAAAATACATACTAATCCATAGTTTTCACATGGTAATGTAAAAAAAAGTCCAAAAAAAAAAAAAAAAAGGATCCTCAGCCTTTATGACCATGAGACTAGAAGAACTGGATGGTGCCCAGTTACCACTGTCAACCACTCCGAGGGGGATCAATGTAGGAGATCCTGGATAGAGTGGGAGAACAATGTGCAAAAAAACTCAAGATCATAAAAAAAATACCAGGTTTACTGGTCTGATAGGGCCTGGTGAGACCCCTGAGACTATGGTCCCTAGCTCCCCTTCAGGTCTGGAATTGAACTCACTTCTATGGCTTTCAGCCAAACAACAGACAGGCATATAGAGTGAACATTTACAACAGGTAGATAAACTCCTTACAGCGATCAATCATGGGAGAACAAAAGGGCATTGTTTGCACAGGGAGATAGCTCAGAGGGCAAGAATTCATAGGAAAGAAGAACATAAGGAAGAAGTAACTGGGAAGAAAGCTGTTACATTGTGGATAATTGCAGTCAAAGTTATGAAGCAAAATGTGTATGAACTGCTGTACAGAAAAAGAATTTGCTCTGTAAATTTTCACCCAAATCAAAATAAAAATGTTTTTGTTTTGTTTTTTAAAATTAAATTAAAAAAAAAATTAAATCCTACGAGCTTCAAAGGGAGCTTTGGTGGCATAGTGTTTAAGGCATTTGACTGTTAACCCGAAGGCTGGCGTTTCATGCCCACCAGCCACTCCTCAGAAGGGAGATTGAGAAATCTACTCCCATAGAGATACCACCTCAGAAACCCAAAGAAACATTGCTATGAGTCACATCCGACTCAATGGCAGTGTGTTTAGTTTAGTTTTATTGAGCTTCAAAATGTCTTATGCAACATAAGAGTACTAATGTATTATTTCAATTTGTTTGAGGAAAAATATAGCCTAGTGTGACTTCGTAGAAGTTTTATTAGTTGAATCCTATGTTCCAGGTAGTGTTCTCTGAATATGTAGAAACATTTATGGAATGAATAATAGTTAATATTTATGGATTACTAAGTACATTTCATCTAATAATGTAATTAATAATCACAATGATCTTATTAAATAGAATTTGACATTAACAATTTTTATGTGGTAGGGAAAATGAAACTTTGAGAGGTTATGTACCTTACTGAAAGTCACAAAAGAGTAAGCAACAAAGCTAACGCCAAGTCCCATACACTAGCATGTAATCTATCTTAATTTTTCTGAATCCTCAGAGCATGAGATTTATGTGAAAGATTGTGGTTATTTGTATGCTGAGCCCAGAACCTTACAGTTCCTAATACTCAGTAGATATTTAATGACTGGGAACTCTGCCTTGAGATTTTTGAAATTCCTGAAACCTGATTTTTTCCCCCACTATTAATGTATTGGTGAAAAAGACATCATCTTCCAAAATATTCATTTGCAGTCAATCTTAGAGAATAGATTTCATTATTCTCAGGAAGTAGTGGCTGAGAGTATTACTAACCCCCCATAGATTGGTCTATAGAATATATCATGGGCAACAGGATTGGCCCGTCAAGTCCTTAGGATTCATGCATGGTCTTGTGAGAAGAAAGAGATCCTCAAAATTAAGACCAGGATTGGGACTCACCATTTCTTGGGGTACAACAGGTCCTGAATATCTCTGAAGAAGTAAAGGGAATATCCCTATGAGTGTATAAGTTAGTTGGGTGCAACATTACAGATAATGGGGGATCTTTCTAGAAGTAAAAGGACTTTTGTGTTTACATCACAATGTTTGTGGATGTGCTTATTTTTGAGACAATATTGTGGACAGAGAAGCGAGTGACAGGAGATAAAAACTACATAGAGTCCCCATGTTGTCCGCAAATTCCTTTGATGGCCCAATGATCTAGTAGCTACAAATATGACCGTGCTTCCTATCTATTTGATAGGCATCTCTATGTATTGTTCATATCTCAAAATGATAGGGATCCTTATAACCCTCTTTGTTCCATATCTGCCTGAATATTTCACACCTGCAATGCAGTTTTGTCTAAGGCGTCTTCTACTGTTTAAGTGAACCAGAAACTTATTATTTTATTTTATTTTATTTTAAACAAATATATATACTTACACCTTGAAGGGAAAACATCATTCTTGTTATTGCACTAAAGTAGGATTACATCTTTGTACCCAGATCATGTTTGTAGGGTAGCAGTAATATATCTTGATGGAAATATTGCTTCCTCTGAAAGGATGGAGAAGGTAGGACAGACAGCTCTAACTCAGTGCTGAGAAAGAGACAGGAGTCAATTTTATTTCATCAAGGCACTAACAGATGGAAGACTTATTTCACAAATTTAAATACGAAAGACACAAAAATCACAAGTCACAAAAGACATTTAAAAATACATACTAATCCATAGTTTCCACATGGTAATGTAAAAAAAAGTCCAAAGAAGTATGGCATACTAAAAATATTTGCAATACATATGGAAAAGATCACCTTCTTGAATTTATAAACATACAATACATTCAATTTTTAAAAATGACCTTTTGAAAAAGAGATCAGTACAATGATTGGAAATTTCCGAAAAAATAAATACGTACGCTTCTTAGATGTTAAAAAATGTTGAACCTCCAAAGTGGGAAGTTTCACACTCCTGGATCTCAAAACCTACTATACAACCACAGTAGTTAAAACAGCATGGAGTTGGTACAATGATAGACAGATAGACCAATGGAACATAATCAAAAACCCAAAAATAGACCCATCTATCTGTGGACAGCTGATCTTTGACAAAGGACTAAAACCCATTAAATCGGGAAGAGATAGCCTCTTTAACAAACAATGCTGGCAAAATTGGATATCCACTTGCAGAAAAATGAAACAAGACCCATACCTCACCCCATACACAAAAATGAACTCAAGTTGGATCAAAGACTTAAATGTAAAACCCAAAACAATAAAGCTCATCAAAGATCGAATAGGGGCAAATCTAGGGGCCCTAATTTACAGTGTAAATAGACTTTCAAGTATAACCCAAAATGCGCAGGCAGTGGAAGAGCTAGATGACTGGGGACCTTTTAAAAATTAAATTTTTATACTCATTGAAAGACTTCTCCAAATGGGTAAAAAGAAAATTTACATATTGGAAGAAAATATTTGCCTATGACATATCTGACGAAGGACTCATCTCCAAAATTTATAGAAAACTTCAATACCTCAGTGCCAAAAAGGTAGACAATCCAATTCAAAAATGGGCAAGGGACATGAACACTTCAATAAAGATGATATGCTGATGGCCAACAAACACATGAATTGCTCATGATCATTAGCCATTAAAGAGATGCAAATCAAAACAACAATGAGTTATCATCTCACCCCAGCAATAACAGCAAAGTTCAACAAGGCAGAAAATAACAAATGCTGGTGAGGTTGCAGAGAGTTTGGAACTCTCATACACTGCTAGTGGGACTGTAAAATGGTACAACCATTGTGGAAAATGGTGTGGCATTTCCTTAAAAAACTGAAAATAGAAATACCATTTGAACTAGCAATCCATTACTAAGATGTGGTAGTTAAGGTTGTTGTCAAGTTGGCTGGGCCTGGTTGAATGGCTGGACAGCTAGAGGTAGTGTTTCCCCATGATGAGACTGGCAAACTCCATGGTGGAATCTGCCACCAGCACCTCAGTAGCTGCTTTAGGGATATGGTCTGCTTCCCATATATAAGAAGCAGTTTTGGGGATGGTCTCTAGCCATGGCACACTTGAACCCTGCATGTAGTCAAGTCATTATTCAGCAGCTGGTCATGCTCTGCCAGCAGAGGGACTTTCAATGGACTTGAATCAATGACCTGCTGTGTTGTTTGGTAACATTGGGACTCTGCCTTTTTACTTGTCAGCCTTGGGTTTGTCAGCCTCAACAGCTGTCTGAATAAAGAAAATCCTCCAGCTTCAGGAGGCCAGGAGCAGGAGGCAGAGCTCAAGCCCAAGGTTTAGGGGCTTTCATCCAGCCATTAGAGCCTGCCACTTTGCACTCAGACTTAAAGCTTCAAAACTGTAAAAGAATAAACTCCTGTTTGTTAAAGCCATCCCATTTGTGGCATATTCTTATCAGAGCAGCACTAGGCAACCAAAACTAAGAATACAGCCTAAAGAGGTGAGAGACAGAACATGAACAAACATATGGACACCCATGTTCATCACAGCACAATTCATTACAAGAAACAGATGGAAACAACCTAACTGCCCATCAACAGATGAGTAGGTAACCAAACTATGGTACATTTACACAATGAAATACTATGCTACATTAAAGAACAATGAAGAATACGTGAATCATCTCTCAATGTGAATGAACCTGGAGGACATTAAACTGAGCAAAACAAGACAATCACAGAAGGATAAATATTGTGTGAGACCATTACTGTAAAAAGTCAAGGAAGGGTTTGCATAAGGAGGGGAACTTATTTTGTAGATTAATTGGGAGGGGAGGGAAAGGGAAGGGAAATTTTCAGACTAGTTGAGGGCCACACGCTGAGTTGAGTAAGGGGAGGGATGGTATGGAAAGGGAGGACACAAAATTGTGAACATAAGACAGACACTAATACCAGTATATCCACAATACTGAATTACCAACAACACCAAACACCAGGCTACAGATAAATGCACAGAAAACTTAGAAGATCAGATGGGGGTCAGTGAACCAGAATATACCCTAGACCAATGATAGATTTAGCTGAGGATAATTTTGTTCAGATACTAGTGATACAAAATAACCCCAATCATTACAGAAGCAACAGAAGACAGAGTTGGAGTCCCTCAGAAACAGCTAAACACCTTGGGAAAGAGAACAACTGAATCTGCCAACTCATGACCATAGAATTAGGGGACATAAGGTTCAATTGGCACAACATAATACATAAAAATCTTGTTCCACAACCTACTTTGGTGAGTAGCAGTTGGGGTCTTAAAAGTTTTTGAGCAACCATCTAGGTGTAGCTAATGGTGTCCTCTCATCTGAAGCAAAGAAGAGTGAAGAAAACCAAGGACATTTGGAAACAATCAGCCCTAGGATATAATGGACCCTGAGACCAGAAGAACTAGATGGTGCCTGGCTACCAATGCCAACCACTGAGGAAGGGATCAAAACTGGAGATCCTGGATAGAGTGGGAAGAAAAATGTGGAACAAAAACAAAAAAACACAGTAATGATCATAATTACTGGTCAGATGGAATCTGGTGGGAACCCCAAGACTATGGCCCTGAGATATGCTTTGGGCCTGGGATAGGACTCACTCCTAAGGACTGGCTCTCAGCCCAACAGTAGAAAGACTAACATGCAGAACATCAAATCCAGGGCAATGCACCCACCGACTCTACAGAGATACACCCCTTGGAGCAATCAGCCATGGGGCACCAGAGGGGTAGCATTCACATGGAGAGAAAGCTGGACAGACAGGAGTGCATAACTAAGAAGGGCACAGGTATAAGGGGTCACAGGGAAAGGAATGGAGGAGAGTGGGTTAGGGTTGGGGATGGAAATAGAGAAGCGAAACCAAATGTACCCGAACTGTTGAATGTAAAACAAATTGTGCTCTGTAAATTTGCACCCAAAGAACAAGAAAAAAAAAAAAAATGTTGAACCTCATTCATAAGCCTATGCAGTAATAGCTACACTGGAAGCCACTTTTACTGGAAGCCACTTTTTACCTATCTTACTAGGAAGTATCAAAAACTACATAACAGATGTATCAGATTGTTTTCAGCCACAAACACCAGAAAACCCACAAACAATGGCTTGAAAAGTAAGAAGCTTGTTTTGCCATGGTAAAAAAAAAAAAAAAAAAAAAAATCTGGATGTGGATTATCCAGACGATGGGTGAAGTGGTTCAAAAATTATCAAAATTAACCAGATAACCAGCTTTACCATCCATATTTAGCAACTGTCTTCCTCATGGACAGAGGAGAGCAACAGAATATCCAACTTCTTCCATGATCCAAACAGTAAAAAAGAGAAAAATATAATAAGAGAAAAATTTCTGTTATTATTTTTAAAAATAACTTTCCCTAGAGATTACATTTGAATGATCAGAGATCTCTGTTTAATGTTCACACTGAGCTGCGTGCAAGGGAGTCTGGGATGTTGAGACTTTTAATGGACCACAGTGCTGCTCTGAACATAAACAGGAAGCAGGCATGATGAAAATTGGTTAATAACAGGACCTCCTAAAGCACAATCCATCAACAAAGTTGAGAGGAGAGAAGGCAGGCTTATATATTTTTGTGACTGATAATGCATAGCCTTTATGGAGGGCAATGTGACTGGTAATAGCTATAAAATGTAGAAAACATTTATTTTTTGACCTAGTTCATGATTTTCTTCTAGGAATTTATCTCAGATATTCAGTGTTTAAGATATTTGGTTGCTAACCAACAAGTCAGCGGTTTGAACCCACCATCTGCTACACAAGAAGATGAGGCAGTGTGCTTCTGTAAAAATTTTCAGCCTTGGAAACCCATTGGGTGTCAGTATAATTTGTAACTGACTTGATGGTAGTGAGGTTGATTTTTTTGGATTTAATAATTTATGGATAAAATGAAATATAAGAAAAAAACAATCATTTCAGTTTTGTTTGTAACTACAAAAGTTTAGAAATAACTTAAATGTATTAGTTTAATGATGTTTTATTAATAAGAAATAGAGTAATTAATATCTATAGAAAATAGTTAAATTATGGCATATTCAAACATTGGAAATAATATATATTTCTTTTTAAAATGAGACAGTTCTATATGTGTTGATATACAATAGAATCCAAGCTTTAACATTAGGTGAATAAAGCAAGGTGCAAAATAATATATATAATTGTTAATAGTGGTGGTTTTCTTGAGATAAGCTGAAAGGATGGCCATGAGGATAGAAAAAAATATTCATTTGCTTGTTTTTACTCATTACGACTTTTGAATTTTATTTCATGTGTATGAATCAAATTTTTATTGAAAATTACAAAGACTCAGAATCAGGTTGTTTGTATATCCATTAGTTTGATAATGGTCAAAGTATAAAAATGTAACAAATAAACATTTTATGTGTATCTATATTTTGACTTTGGTCTGATTGGTACATTACCTAATATCTTACTTGTTCTGAATCTGAAGTTCATGTTACCAGAGTCCTGATGCAATCACTGTCCTCTCCACACCAGTCCTGACAGAAGCCTGCCTTCCTGATAACTTTGAAAGTGTGCTTCATGGCAGGATTAGTGATTCTGGAGTCCTGCAGTGAACTGACATTCAACTTCATTTAAGCTAGACTTACAGCAAAACCCAGAAAGTAAAAGGCATTCTTCTCTTACACTTACTGAATAAAAGCATTGTTTGTCTTCTATTTTGAATATTAAAAGGCCAGTATTCAAACAGATGGGGAACAGGTGTTTATCATTATCGGAGATGTGAACCAAGTGCACAAAATAGACATACAGATTTTGTTGCAATTAAAGCTCGTAAAACAGAGTATCATCAAAGAGTCTTTGAGGGAAACAGGGACCCCTCAGGTACCATGCCCAAAACAAGTACACACTTCCTCTTACTGGAAGTAAGGTTCATCTCTGAACCTTCCCATAACAAACATAAATACTGATCAACTCTTCACTGGCCAACACACTCAGGCTCCTGCTTCTCCATAAAGAGACTGACCTACAACCATGAGAACCCTCACCCTCCTTGCTGCCATTCTCCTGCTGGTCCTCCAGGCCCAGGCTGAGCCAGTCAGACAAACAGATGATGATATTCCAGCCCAGGATGAGGCTGAAACAGGGGACCAGTATGTGGCGATCTCCTTTGCAGGAGACAAACGCTCAGCCCAAGGAGCTTCAGGTGAGATCACTGTGCTTTGTGGGGGTGTCTCAAACTAGCCACAGAATCATTAGAATTATACATTCTTCAAGGGAACTTTCAACACCAAAGGATTTTGTTCCATAACAAATACTAGTGACACTCAGTATCTTCAGCTTGGGAGATGATATTTGTCCTGTCAGAGGAACTAGTTATACATGGAAAAAGTACTTGGAATGATGATGTGTAGATGAGGTAGAATGAGAAGTTGGTAGCCCAGAGTTTGAGATGTGTATTCTAGGGCATGAAAGCAGCATGGAATGAAAGATTGTGATACAAGAAACCATAATCCTGCATAACCAACACATGACCAATGAGATTACTTTTGATTTATGACACCAGTGTAAAATCTGACCATTCTAAGGGACAAATATTATGCCTATTGTAAGTAGAAACATGGCTTCTCAGCATATCTCCATTAGTCTGCCTCTGTCTGCCTTCTCTAATTGCCCACTGTGCCCGACACTCTTTTTCCCCTAGACATTCAGATAAGAGCCATCTGCTACTGCAGATAAAGAACCAAAGTTGAAGAATCCAGTTGAGCTGGAGGTTCAAACCTCTTGTCTGTATAACCAGTTCCTCTAACAGGACAAAAGTTCACCTAAGCCTGGAGGTTCAAACTTACCAGCCACTCCTCAGAAGAAAGGTTAGGCAATCTACTTCTGTAGAGATACTGCCTTGGAAACCCAAGGAGGGGTCGCTATGAGTTGGAATTGACTCAATGGCAGTGACTTTGTTTTTTTTGTTTTATTGTCTTACTACCTATGACACCAGAATGGGTTTCTAATCCTGTGTGGCCCACATTTGTTATTTATACATATTCCTGTTTACCCTATTGAGGTCGGTCACTGCTGTAGGCCATAATTTATAGTCAACATGATATACCCATTCAAATCCACATGTAACTTCTCCAGGATCCTCTGCTTACCACCCACCTCTAACCAGTATTAAATGTCTGATGATTTCTTTGTTTCTCCAGGCCTACTGAAGAGAAATGTTTGCTACTGCAGAAGAGGATGCTGTCATTTAAGAGAACGCAACTCTGGGACTTGCACCATCAAAGGTTCTCGCCACACAGTTTGCTGTCTCTGAGATTCAAAAAACAAGACGAGAGTTCATACTTCGTGTCAAAGATCTATAAAAGAATTGTTTTTATTCTTTGTACCTTTCCCTCAATTTCCTTTCCTTATCCCAAATAAAGTCCTTGCAGCAAGTCCTCTGTGTGTGCATTTTTATGTTTGTATTTATATTAATCTGGACACCTTAGAATAAACCTCTACTTCTCCAGGAAAGCCACTACCCTTTTGTCAAAGTATAGAAGTATTCCTTTGGAATAGCCCTGGACATATGCTTAAAGTCTTAGGGTTTTATCATCTCCATTAATAGCTGAAACTCATTGAATGGGGATCAGGTAGTCTTTTTAACAAATGATGCTGGCAAAACTAGATATCTATTTATGGAAAAAAGAAACAGGATCCATAATTCATACCTTATACAAAAATTAACTCAAGATGTATTAAAGCCCTAACTGTAAAACCTAAAATAATAAAGATCATCAAAGGAAAAATAGGGGCAGACTTAGTGCATAAATACACTATAAATGTACTTAAAAATGCACAAACAGCAGAAGACATACTAGATGCCTGGGATCTCCTAAAAAATTAAATATTTATGTGTATCAAAAGACTTCACCAAAAGAATGAAAAGAGAACCTACAGACTGGGAAAAAAAATGGCAATAATATACTGAACAAAAATATATATAAATATCAACATCTCAGCACACATACACAAAAATAAGAAATCCAATTTAAAAATGGGAAGAGGACATGAACAGACACTTCACCTCAGAAGACATTCAAGTGGCCACTAAACACATGAAGAAATGATCAGGATCATTAGCCATTGGAGAGATGCAAATCCAAAAAAAAAAAAAATTAGATATCATCTCATTGTACAGTATTAATGTAAATTTCAAAAAAAAAAACATGCTGGCAAGGTTATGGAGAGACTAGAACACTCATACACTGCTGGTGGGATTGTAAAATGAGACAACCACTGTGGAAGTGGTATGGGACTTCTTTAAGAAGTTGAAAATAGAAACACAAATTAACCCAATAATTCCACTACTAAGTGTATATCTTAGAGAAATAAAAGGCATGACATGAACAGAAATATCCATACCCATGTTCATTAAAGCAATACTCACAATAGAGAACAGATGGAAAGAAACTAAATGTCCATCAATGGATGAATGGATAAACAAACTATGGTACATCCACACAATGGAATACTGTGCAATGTTGAAGAATAACAATGAATCTTTGTAGCACTATTTACTATGGCAAAAAGATGGAAAAAACCTAGATGTTCATAAACAGAAGAATGGATAACCAAACTATGGTACATACACAAAATGGAATATTATGCAACCCTAAAGAATAATGTAGAATCTGCAAAACACCCCATAACATGGATGAAATTGGGGGACATTATGCTGAGTGAACTTATTGAATCAATCATAGAAGGACAAATATTTTATTAGTCCATTATTGTAAAAAATCAAGGAAAGGCTTATACATGGAATGAAATTTTTTCTTTGTTGGTTACCAGGTGTGGGAGGGGAAGAGAGGGGAAGGAAAACTGTTAGATAGATAAAGTGTTGATTTCAGTGAAGGAAAGGACAATGTACCAAATGGGAGTGATTAACAAAGTGTCACTGAAGAAGAGGATGGCAGAGAGAGGTGAATGGGAGGAATAGACAACAAAGATGAACACTTTCGCACATACAGTACTGCGTTGTCAGTGAAGGCAAGCATGGATAAACTGGTGGAGAGATGAGTTGACAGGATGAACTATTAGGTACATCTGTGCAGGGGGGAGTGTGCCCATGACCATGTATAGAGTTGGCAGACAATGTTTCTACAAGTGTTTTTGTATGTTCTGTAAGAATTCCCAGGTATATGGTAGAGCTGAAAAGAGAGAAGGTTATAGTCACTTCTTGTCACAGTCAGCTACCCAGAAGGAGCAAATACTTGGACCTGTGGGCTCAAGACCATAGTCAAAGGGGACACTAAGCTCAATTGGCATAACATACTACACAAAAACATTGTTCCACATCCTACTTTGGTGAGTATCAACTGGGATCTTAAATGCTTGCAAGCAAATATCTAGATGCAATGATGGGTCTCTCCCCATCCAGAGAAAAGACAAATGAAGAAAACAAAAGACAAATGGAAACCATTAGTCCAAGGGACTAGTACACCATGCGATCCTCAGCCTATATGACTATGAGCCCAGAAGAACTAGATGGTGCCCAACTACCACTGTCAATCACTCAGAGGGGGATCTATGTAGGAGATCCTGGATAGAGTGGGAGAATAATGTGGAACAAAACTAAAAATCATTTTAGGGGGAAAAAAGAAAAGGGACCAGTTTTGCTAGTGTGATAGAGCCTGATGGAACCACTGAAACTATGGCCTCTAGCTGCCCTTCAGGTCTGCAACTGAACTCACTTCTGTAGCTTCTAGCCAAACAAAAGACAGGCATATGAGCTGAACATTTACAATAGGTAAAGACACTCCTTGTAGAGAATAATCATGGGAGAAAAGAAGGGCTGTATATGCACAGGGAGATAGCTTCTGGGGAGGAGTGCATGGAGGGAACAACACAGGGAAGAGGTAACTATGGGGAGGAAGTGGGAGGGGATTTGTTGCATTGTGATGAATTGTAATCAATGTCATAAGACAAAGTATGTGAACTGCAGTATGGAAAATGAATTTGCTCTGTAAACTTTCACCCAAATCACAACAAATCTGGAGATCCTGGATAAAGTGGGAGGAAAACATGGTACAAAATCCAAAAACTCAATAATGATCATAATTACTGGTCAGATGAACTCTGGTGAGACCCCCAGTACCATGGCCCTGGAATACATTCTGAACTTGGAATAAAACTCACCCCCAGGGGCTGGCTTTCAGTCCAATAGTTAACAAGATGTACACTCAGACCACTCAACCCAAGATGATGCCCATATACTCTATGGTAATACATCCCTTAGAGCAATAGACCACAGGACACCAGAGGACCAACATTCAAATGAGTAAATGCAGGACAAACAGGAGAGCATAAATATGAGAGGCACAGGGGGAGGGTTACAGGGTAGGGAAGGGAGGAGACTGGGCTGGGATTGGACATAGTAAATGGGGAATGAAACTAAACATACATGTAACGTTGAATGTAAAACAAGCTCTTAAAATTAAAAAAAAAATGAATATTCATACATATACAATCCTGCAATTATAGTAATAACAATAATCTATGAGTAGATAGGTAGACACTCAAGCTTAGCAGGGATGGGAAGACAAATAGGACTACATCCACAAACATATATATAGGTTTGGAAGAAGATATCTCTGAGGGATTCAAAATGGAATCTCATCAGTAATCACCACACTATTTCCCTCTGGCATCTTGTTGTTTGCTGTTGTTGTGTGCCGTCGAGTCAAACCCAACTCATAACGACCCCTCCTTGGGTTTCCGAGGCAGTATCACTACGGAAGTAGGATTGCCCAACCTTCCTTCCAAGGAGGGGCTGGTGCTTGAAAAACTAGGTAGAGCAGTTTGAACTAGGGATTTTGGTGCTCTGAACAGCTCACTGAGTCTGGGTACACCAAACTCAGAGTAGAATTAGAGGAAAGGTACAGGGGAAGAAACTAAAGATCTACCCTGTGGAATGTGGACAGGCAGCCAAGAAAGGCCATTAGAGACTTCCCTGGGGGAGTGACCAGCAGGCGAGAACGGCCATCCAAAATCTCCCAGGGTCAAGGCAAAAGACACTCCATATCAGCATACCGGAGAACACACCAGCATATCAGAGATCACCCCAAGGATCTATCTTCAGCTCCTGATTTTTATCAGTAACTTGGGTCAGCTAGGTGCAAATAGGCACATCCAGCAACACTGAAACCCAAGCAAAGAGCCCATGGTGCTCCAGGAGGGTGGGCTTGCTCCCCCCCACAGTGGGTCACTGAATAGGCTTGGGTCAGCTTAGTGGCACTGAGAGGTCTGCACTTGACTTTATCACTAATATTAGGACCACAGATTACTAGAAGGTACTCTCCCAACTCCAGCACAGCTGAAATTGAGTGCATCTTTGGCGTGAGAGGTGGGCGTACTCACAGACAAACTACCAAGCCAATCGCAGTCTGGGCGGGTTGGGCCAGTACCAAGGGCAGGCGGGGCAGAGAAAGAAACACTCACAGTGGATTGCGGAGCCAGGAAGTTGCCTTGGGTCAGGTTTTTGGCTCCAAGGGGCCTAGGGAGCAGGATTTTTGCATGTGTCTGAGCCTGGCAGAGAGTGGCAACCCCTAAAAACTGGAGTCTTTCCTGAAATTGAGCTGCTGGCCTGTAAATAACTGTACAGTGTCATCAGTAGGAGCCCGTTCAAAGCCCTAGAATCTGACCCTAGCAACAGCAAGCTTTCCTTCTTAGACTCCCACCTTCTCCACCAATAACTTCACTCATCCAATAGAAGAAACCACATTCAGCCAACATAAAACCTCCCAGTTCGAACTCTTTGTGACAAAGAGAAACCCATACCCACATTCCACACAGTGATTCCACCACCACAAAGAAAACTGCCAAGCAACTCAGCATACCTGAATTAATAACTAAATAAAATAAAATACATCAGGGATACCGGCAATATGGTGAACTAGGCAGAAAGACTGCACAGACTTCTTCAACAAAGAAAAAGGGAAACCAATTAACACAGACACAGAAGATAATCTTGGACCCCTGAGCCTTGAGGGGCAGGATATAGAAGTGGCCTAAACCCCAACTAGCAGAAGAATTTGCATGAAAATACCAAAAAAGGAGACATACAGAGCTGTGGTCTGGAAGCTATCCTGAGGTATCCTGATGGCACAGACAATTTGGAGATTCCTGAATGGTGGTAGGACCTAAGAATTAACCAAAAAATCAGCCCTGCTAACCAGGGACTGCACAGAGGACTGTGAACAGTGGCTGGAGAATA
>NW_006922403.1:221991-230497 GCF_000298275.1 Orycteropus afer afer
GCCCTAGGACATGATGGCCCTTGAGACCAGAAGAACTAGATGGTACCCAGCTACCAATGCCAACCACTCAGGAAAGGATCAAATCTGGAGATCCTGGACAGAGTGGGAGGGAAAACATGGAACAAAAGCCAAAACCTCAATAATGACCAGAATTACTGATCAGATGAAATCTGGTGAGACTCCCAATACTGTGGCCCTGGAATACATTCTGTGCCTGGAATAAAGCTCACCCCCAGGGGTGGGCTCTCAGCCCAATAGTTAACAAGATGTACACGCTGACCACTCAACCCAGGATGCCGCATCCACACACTCAATGGTAATACATCCCTTAGAGCAATAGACCACGGGACACCAAAGGACTAAACATTCAAACTGAGGAAATGCAGGACAAACAGGAGTGCATAAATATAAGGGGTACAGGGGGTGGGTTGCAGGGTAGGGAGGGGAGGAGACTGGGTTAGGGTTGGACATGGCGAATGGGGAATGAAACTAAATGTACACGTTATGTTGAATGTAAAACAAGCTCTTAAAATAAAAATAAAATAAAAATAAAGCACATAGAACAGGGAAAAAAAAAAAAAGAAGAAGATATCTCTACCTATGTATTTGTGTGTTCTAGGGCCGCTCTGACAAGAATATACCAGAATTGAGGTGGCTTTAACAAACGAGTTTATTCTCTTACAGTTTTGGAGGTTAGAAGCCTGAGTTCAAAGTTCCAGGCTCTGGGGGCTGGGTGAAAGCCCCTCAAACTTGGGCTTCAGCTCTGCCTCTTGCTCCCAGCCAACTAAATCTGGAGGCCTTCTACCCTCAGGCAGCTCCTGGCTGCTGAGGATGACAAACCTAAGGTCGACAAGTGAAAAGGCACAGTCCTAGATATTACCAAACCACACAGCAAGCCATTGATTCAAGGCCGGTGACAGTCCTAAGATTGTCAACAAGGCAGGCTGTTGAACAACTGAGGTACATGCAAGAGTTAAGCATGCCAAAAGCTGTAGACTATTCCCAAAGTTTCTTCTTATATACGAGAAGTAGTCCACATTCCTAAAGCAGCTACTCAGCTGCTCGCAACAGATTCCACCATGGAGCTGATTGCCAGTCTCATTGTGGGGAATAACTAACGTTAGCTGTCCAGCCACTGAAAACCAGGCCCAGCCAAATCAACATATAACCTTAACTACCACATACATTCTGCAAATAAAGCCCTGAATATAGTAGAGTATTCCACTGCCCCCCACTGCCATTGAGTAGATTCTGACTCATAGCAATCCCCATAGGGTTTCCAAGGCTGTAAATCTTTACAGAAGTAGATTATCTCATCTTCCTCCCATGGAACAGCTGGTGGGTTTGAACTGCCAACCTTCTGGTTATCGGAAAAATGCCATACTCATTGTGTCAATAGAGCATCTTGTAGTAGAGCATGTTGTTGTTGTTGTTGTTGTTAGGTGCCCTCCAGTTGTCTCCAACTCATAGAAACTCTATATACAACAGAGCAAAATACTACCCAGTTCTATGCCAGCCTCACAATCTTTGCTATACCTGAGCCCATCTTTGTAGCCACTGTATCAATTGATCTCATTGAGGGCCTTCCCTTTTTTTCTGACTCTTCACTTCAGTAAGCATGATATCCTGTTCCAGCAAATGCTCCCTTCTCACAATATGACCGAAGAAGGTGAGAAGAAGTCTGGACAATCTCACTTCCAAGGAGCATTATGGTTGCACTTCTTCCAGGACACATTTGTTCTTTTTTCTGGCAGTCAATGGTATTCTCAGTATTCTTCACTAACATCACAACTCAAAAGCATCAACTCTTCTTCAGTCTTCCTTATTCATTTTCCAGCTTTCAAATGCACATGAAGCTATTAAAAATACAATGGCTTTGGGTTAGATTCACCTTAGTCTTCAAAGAAACATGTTGGCTCTTCAGCACTTTAAGAGGTCTTTTGCAGCAGATTTGTGGAGTGCAATATGTCATCTGATTTCTTGACTGCTGCTTCCATGGGTGTTGATTGTGGAACCAACTAATATGAAATCTTTGACAATTTTAGTCTTCTTTCAGTTTATCATGATGCTGCTTACTTGTCCATTTCTGAGGATTTTCATTTTCGTTGTGTTGAGGTGTAATCCATACTGCAGACTGTATTCTTCAATCTTCTTCAGTAAGTGCTTCAAGTCATCTTCACTTTCAGCAAGCAAGGTTGTGTTGCCTACATATCACAGGTTGTTAATGAGTCTTCCTCCAATCCTGATGTCACGATCTTCTTCATATACTCCAGCTTCTCAGATTATTTATTCAGCATACAGATTAAACAAGTATGGTGAAAGGATACAACCCTGATACACACCCTTCCTGATTTTAAACCATACATTATCCCTTGTTCTGTTTGAATGCCAGTCTTCTGGTCTATATACAGGCTTCTCATGAACTCAGGGAGCAAAAATTCTTAGCCATAACCAAAACCCTGAGGAAGTGAGTCTCTGGACCTGGGGACTTAGGACTATAGCCTTACAGAAGATCAAGCTCAATTAGCACAAAATACTCTACTAGGACAATGTTCTATATCATAATTTGGTGAGCAGCAGTTGGGCTCTTGAATGCTTGTGAGTAGCCCTGTAAAGTACAACTACTGGTCTCTCCTCAGACAGAGGAAAGAGTGGAGAAAATCAAAGACACAAGGAAATAATTAGTCCAAAGGACAAAAGGATCATGTGAACCCCAGCCTCCAAGATCTTGAGGGCAGAAGAACTAGACAGTGACTGTTTGCCATTGCTAATTGCCCTGAAAGGGATCACAACAGGAGGTCCTGAATAGAGTGGGAGAAAAATATGGAGCATAACTCAAAATGGTAAATAAATAAAAGACCAGGCTTAATGATCAGATGAAGACCCTGAAATTATGGTCCTTAGACACCCTCCACCCTGAGAATTGAACTCAAACCCCATGGCTCAAATTTCAGTCAATCAACAGACAGGTCTCTAAGGTGAACAGTAATGCCAAGAGCGTATGCACTCATTAGAACTATCAACCATATGAAATCAAGAGATCAGCTACTGTCCAGAGACAGAGTTAAGAAGTTGGAAAAGGATGAAAAGGAAGGACAAAGTGAAAGAATCAGCACATGGAGGAAGTGGGAAGAATGTCATTGCATTGTGGGGATTACAGTGCATATTACAAAACAGAATGAGTATGGATTGTTGAAAGGAAACCAGTTTGCTCTTTCCCCCAAATCATAATTTAAAAAATAAGTAAATAAATTAAAAGGAATGATTATTGTGAGTTTAGGTAATGATACAACAAAATGTTGCTAACAATGTGCAATGACATCTATGATTAAAATGATGGGAAATATGTTTTATATAAATAAAGCTTGGATGGGAAAATGGAAACATGAAGATGAGGGACTATGGATAATTTTTCACTTAATATGGTTATCTTGAATTTTCTTCTATCTGACATATTTTTTAATTAAAAACAAGGAACCAAAAAAAAAAAAGGTTTGGATGAGTTGTTAAAAAAAAAGACATAGTAAGCAGTACAAATATCATAAGTCAGAGGAAAGAATGGAGAAAATCAAAGACACAAGGAAATAATTAGTCCAGAGGACAAAAGGATCATGTGAACCCCAGCCTCCAAGATCTTGAGACCAGAAGAACTATAATATGTTAATTATTTTATTATAATTAATTTATTATAATATAATTTATTATAATTAACACTATAATATGTTAATTAATTTATTATATAGACACAAAGAGGGTGGTGCAAGACCAAGCAGTGTTTCATTCATTCTGTAGTATTCAGGGTCACTAAGAGTCAAAGCTGACTCAATGGCACCTAAAAACAATAACATATAGAGAACTTTATGTATATAATATTATGTATAAGTTGCCTTCGTACAGAGCAATGCACATCTGCAACTCCTCAAATGCACTTTCTGACATGCACTTTACTGGATTACCTTAGAGTTGCTGAGAATCTCACATTGCCTATAAAGTACAGCTTTGAATGAGCAACCAGGAAAAATAAAGTGAAAGAAAATAGTTCTCCAGCAATCTGGATGTCATTGTCAGTGTTTCAGAGTGCCAAGGCATTAATATACAGAGCAGTGTTCCCATTAATGAGTGAAGACAGGAGAATCAGGCCTGGAAAGAAAAGATGGCAACCATAGCACCCTCTTAGAATAAGGAGAGTATGCATTTAGATGGACTCGACAGCAAATAACAACAACAACAACAGCACCTACTCTGCACTCTATCTCCAATAACTTCTCACTTCAAGAAACACACCACTGGTGAGGATCAGATCTTTCACAAACTTGTCTTCTGTTTTCTTTACACAGTTTCTCTCTAGGGGACTGTGTTTGATACCAAGATCTCTGTGTGGTGTAACATGACTCCTCTTGAGACACCTATTCTTCCCTCAATTTCACATTGACACTAAATACTCAATAACTGATCATGAAGTCCTGGTAAAGAGTCTAACATAAGCCCCAGAATACCTTCCATTTCCTCTGAATTTAGTATTTCTGGTAGTAATTCCACTACTCATATTTGGAAACAGAATAGGGCAGCTCAAGTCATGGTTATTCTTAGTAGAATCATTGGCTGGATGCCCCAAGAAGTCCTAAAATAATAGAGGGACTACACTTAGGAAAGTAGGAAAAGAAAGGGAGATTATTTCAGTGCAAGTATTCACCCATAATATTTTTATTTTTATTTTTTTGGCTACAACATAATCTGACAGAGGCCAGACACTGATGTGACTATCAACAATCACAACAAATGTTGACATCTCAAGAGAAGAGAATGAGAGATCACCATTTCTGCTCCATTATGAGACTGAAGACAGTCACAAGTGATGTTGTGTCCTAGACCAAGGCCCTGCCTGAGGAGATCAGTGGGGGTCCAAGTACCACATTGCGGAGACCTACGACTTGCTCTTGAAGGTAGAGTGACTAAAGTGAATGGAAGAAATGATGAAATAAATGAGCTGAAAAGAAGCTTTCAAAGGGTGGCTCGAAAAGACAAAGCAAAGTATTAAAATGAAATGTGCCAAGATCTGGAGTTGTTGTTGCTATTAGGTGCCCTCGAGTTGTTTCTGACTCATAGCAACCCGATGCACAGCAGAACAAAATACCACACGATCCACACCAGCCCCATGATCCTTGCTGTATATGAGCTCATCATCGCAGCCACCATGTCAATCCAGCTCAGTGAAGGCCATCTCCTCTTTTGTCGACCCTCCCCCTTACGAAGCATGACATCCTTCTCCAGGGAATGGTCCCTTCTGACAACATGATCAAAGTAGGTAAGACTAAGTCTGGCCATTCTTGCTTCCAAGGAGCATTTTGGCTGTACTTCCTCCAGGACAAATCTATTTGTTCTTTTAGCAGTCCATGGTACTTTCAGTATTCTTCACCAGCACCACAACTCAAAAAGCATCAACTCCTCTTCAGTCTTCCTTATTCATTGTTCAGCTCTCACATGCATATGAGGCAATTGAAAATATCATGGCTTGTGTCAGGTGAACCTTAGTCCTCAAGCAGACATCTTTGCTCCTCAGCACTTGAAAGAGGTCCTTTGCAGCCAATGTCTAATGTTCTGACTGCTGCTTCCATTGGTGATGATTATAGAACCAATCAATGTGAATTCTTTGACAACCTCAATCTTTTCTCCATTTATCATGATGCTTCTTGTAGGTCCAGTTGTGTAGATTTTTATTTTCTTTATATTGAGATGTAATCCATACTGCAGACTGTATTCTTCAATCTTCGTCAGTAAGTGCCTCAAATCATCCTTACTTTCAGTAAGCAAAGTTGTGTCATCAGCGTATCACAGGTTGTTAATGATTCTTCCTCCAATCCTGATGCTAGGTTTTTCTTCATATAGTCCAGCTTCTTGGATTATTTGCTCAGCATATAGATTGATAAGTATGGGGAAAGGATACACCCCCTGACACTCTCCCTTCTTTATTTTAAACCATGCAGTGTCCCCTTGTTCTGTTCAAATGACAGCCTCCTGGTCAATGTACAGGTTCCTCATGAGTACAATCAAGTGTTCTGGAATTCCTATTCTTCTCAATGTTATCCACAATTTATTATGATCCACACAGTCAAATTCCTTTGCATAGTCAATAAAACACAAGTAAACAACTTTCCGGTAGTCTTTACTTTCAGCCAAGATCCATCTTCCATCAGTAATGATATCCCTTGTTCCACATCCTCTTCTGAATCCAGCTTGCACCTCTGGAAGTTCTCTGTCAATATACTGTTGTAACCATTTTTGAATTATCTTCAGTGAGAGCTTACTTGAAGTGATATTAATGATATTTTTCGATAATTTCCACATTCTGTGGGATCACCTTTCTTTGGAATTGGTACAGATATGGATCTCTTCCAGTCAGTTGGCCAGGTATCTGTCTTCCAAGTCTCTTGGCATAACCAAGTGAGTGCCTCCAGTGGGGCATCCATTTGTTGAAATATGTCAATGGATATTCCAGATCTGGGGTTAGAAAGACAAAACAGAAGAACACTCTTGGCAATTCTCAAGCTGAAAGAACTGAAGGGAAAAGAAAGAAGAAAAAATTCAAAGCTTGAGTTTCCATATTGAAGGATTCTCTGCACAAAATATTGAATGATACAGGAAGCCTCAAAAGAAAATGGAATGAACACATAGAGTCCTTGAAACCAAAAAGAATTGGTCAATGTTCAACTATTTCAGGAGGTAACATATGATCAGGAACTAATGGTATTGAAGGAAGAAGTCCAAGCTGCATCAAAGCAATTGGTGGTGGTGGTGGGGGGGAAGGCTCCAGGAATTGATATATTGCCCATTGAGATGTTTCAACAAACATCTCAGTGAAGTTGCTCACTTGTTGATGGCAAGAAATTTCAAAGGCAGTTACCTGGTTAATCACCTGGAAGAGATCCTTTCCAAAGGAAGTGATCCGCTGTAATAGAAAAATTATCACACAATATCACATGCAAGTAAAATTTTGCTGAAGACTATAAAAATGATTGCAGCAGTATATTGATGGGAGCTTCCAGAAATTCAAGCTGTATTCAGAAGAGGACATGAAACAAGGGATATCATTGCTCATGTCAGACAGATCTTGGCTGAAAGTAAAGAATACCAGAATACAACTGTCCTGGAAGATGTTCAGCAAGAATGCACATTAGAAGATAGAATTGCTAGATTTCATCACACCTACTTTGGTCAGGTAGCATAGTGGCTAAGGCACTTGACTGCTAACCACAAGGCTGGTCGTTCAAACCCACCAGCCACTCCTTGGAAGGAAGATAGGGCAATCTACTTCCGTAGTGATACTGCCTCAGAAACCCAAGGAGGGGTCGCTATGAGTCAGTCCGACTCGACGGCACATAACAACAACACTTTGGTCAAGTAGTAAGAAGTTACCAGTCCCTGGAGAAGAATATCATGCTTGGTAAAGTAAGAGGTCAGCAAAAAAAAAGGGGGGGAAAACCCTCAATGAAATGAACAGTGGCTGCAATGATGGGCTCAAGCATAGAAAGGATTGTGAGGATGGTGCAGGACCAGACAGTGTTTCGTTCTGTTGTACATGGGGTTCCTATGAGTCAGAGTCAACTCAATGGCACCTAACAGCAACAACAATATAACTGAGCAAATATTAACATGGATCTCAGAGAGAACATAGTGTGGCCTTTGAATCTGAAACAGAAACAACTACTACCTTGTCCCCATTGTGTGATGGTAAAGCTCCCATAAAGATGAAGACTAGGTAAACAGGAGTAAGACAGAGTCCTGTAACTGCTACTGACTTGAAGTTCTAAGATCTTTGAATTAACTCTATACATTGCCTCTAAACTATTATCTGCACCATGGTACTGGCATTTCTATCTAGAACATTGGCACATGCTGTTTCCTCTGACAAAATACTCTTTAACCCAGAAATCCACATGGCTTACTCTCCTAGGTCCAGAATGTCTTTCCTAAATTTTGACATTTTCAGTAAGATATTTATACATTCCTCTATTTTAAATTGCTACTAGTTACTCTGGCAGCTTTTCTCCCCCTTCCTTTCTTTATTATCTATAGAATTTAACATCTTCAAGTCAAGAGATCAGAAGTCATATTGCACTGGGCAAATCTGCAAACTTTTAAAGGGTTAAGAAGCCAAGATGTCACTTTGAAGATTAAGGGGCACCTAACCCAAGCCATGGTATTTTAAATAGCCTCATATGATGTGAAAGTTGGACAATGAATAAGGAAGACCAAAGAAGAGTTAATACTTTTGAATTGTTGTGTTGTTGAAGAATGTGGAAAATACCATGGACTGCCAAAAGAAGGAATAAATCTGTCCAGGAAGAAGTGCAGTCATAATGCCCCTTACTTATTAATCAAAATTTGATGAAATCCATGTAAAATTGTTCACTACAGGTTAGCCCCAGAGTTACTGGCGAGGAGAGACAATGCAGGGATGCCCAGAGTAACAGGCCAGAAGAGCAGGAGAAAGGGGATAAAAGCTGTG
>NW_006922403.1:235126-238627 GCF_000298275.1 Orycteropus afer afer
TGGCTTCCTGGGTTTTATCCCCTTTCTCCTGCTCTTCCGGCCTGCTACTCTGGGCGGGCCTGAGTTTCCCCTCCTCACCTAATCCCTTTGGCTGATTGCTTTTCTCTTTGGCTTCTTGGGTTTTACCCCTTTCTCCTGCTCTTCTGGCTGGCTACTCTGTGCTACGCCCGTGCTTACCTTGCTCCCGGAGACCCGGTCCCTCTTGGGAGGGTAACAAGGGAAAGTGTTCAGTGCAGATCAGTGAGCAAGCACAAGCCTGCACATGCTCACCTGAGCTCAACTCTTGGCTCAACTACTATATATATATATATATATATATATATATATATATATATAAAATATATTATGTGCTTCTTCCTGCGTTTGTACTTAATATTAAAGAACAGAGGCATGATTTTATGCCAGAATTTTAGTTATTTTGATTGCTAACTTAGTTACAAACTTTTCTTTTGAAAGCAGCATTAAAGCCAGTGATTTTAACAGGAAGAATTTTTCCACTTATCAATAAAGCTTAATACAGATGTTTAGAGACATGATAATCTTGGTATATAATATTGTTTCAAGGTTACTATGTGTTATATTTAAAGCTGTTTGAAAATACAGTTAATCATTCTGTATATGTATTCTCATCTAACATTCCTTTTGATTTTAAATTGACTTTATTTGGCTTTATATTGGTTCTGTAATTGGTTTCCCATCAGGTCTTTTACATACACACACACACACACACACACACACACACATATATATATATTATTTTGAATTCACCAAGGCCATATTAAGTTTTTTCACCTGCAGAGAAGCTTTGATTTTCTGACTTGCTAAAACTCTTGACCAAATATTCCAATAGAAAGTGGATCATATTGGACTTGTGGAAAGGATAGTGTTATTTTGACACTGGATCCAACTAGATTGAATCCAGATTCCCAGAATTGTGGTGTAGAAGGTGATGGGTTCAGAAGCTGCACTGCAGCTGATCCAGTATCTCAGGAAACAAAGCTTAACTAAACAGTGCTAAATTAACTGAAAGATTACTATGATATCTATATAGGAATATTGTTGGTGTTAGTATTCTATTTTCTGAATATAAGAAACCATTTTTTTTCTCCAAAATTATTTAATGGGTCTGTTGCTTTTACTTACAGATTTTAAATGGCTCTTATTATGATATTTCTAGGTGTTTATACATAATCTATTAATCAAGAGGAAAAATAAGAAAGATGAGAGAAATCTAAAATTGTGAACCAGGAAAAAAAAATTAAAGGCAATGAATAAATTCTTAAACAACATAGTGTTATTGGCTACTGAAATAGCTTGTTCTTATATTTAAATGAATAAATAAATGACATAATGAGTTAATATAATGTAACTCCAATTAGATGTTTCTGTTGATAAATTGTAAGCACTCCTAGAGAAGTGTCTGAAATTCAAACCATGATTATAGAAAATAAAATGGCATTAAGATTTCCTACTAAGTCTCCCAAGGAACAGTTTTGTAACTTAATATATGAACTTTGCTATGGTTATTAATATGTAGTCAGAGACTTCGCAGAATGTCTTTACAGCTGAAACACATGAAAACAGCTACTAAAAATTGTTTATTATCAGTAATGTCTTGTGGAATTTGTTTCTTTGGTACAAACCTTAGGGTTTTGGTTTTGTGGGTTATTTTAGCCAATTGGCCTAATATTGTTGATGTTTCCTGATTACTGACATTCATGAAAGTTGGGGTACTTCAAAAAGACCATTGTCCTTAGGTGTCCTTTTGTACCTTGAGCCTTGAAAAAATGTGCCTAGAGGGTCATTTTTGAGTTAAACTTGGTCCAGATAAACTAATAGGACTATTTTGCTCTGAGAGTGTGCTCTTTTGAAGAATTCAATTTAGAAAAACAGACACCAAAAAGAAAATCAAACTGGGCATTAGGTTTAAAATAATTCAGTATTTGATTTAACTGATCTTCAAGATAATGTTACATTTATTTATGTTCACAAATAAAATGTCACCCTCTTTGGCATACAGAAAATTACATATCTTGAAGAAATCAGGTTCTCAGAGGAGATCAATTTCAACTTAAATCAGCCATTTTTGGGAAATCAAAAGGTTCTTCCAATGTGACTTTTCCAGCACTTATTCTAATTTATGATGATCAATGACTTTCTATGGAAATTTATGATCAAAGGAGGGGAAAATGTTATATCACCTCATAACTTTAGAACTTAGCCTAACCAAAATGGATACCACAACTTTAGCTTGGACTCCATTTTGTCTTGAGTTCCTCTTCTGATTCTGGGAAAACAGCTCATGACAGTGGGGTGAAAAGGGGAGGGACATCTTTGCTTAGGGGAACACGTTTGAAATAGATTAACTAAAACCGTCAACACCTGTATTATCTTGCTAATCATATATCTTTGATAATTCTTAACAATTTTCCTTTTGCTTTTGGCCATTCTGGGGTTACTTGCCTTAGGTTATCTAGAATTTAGATTGTGATAATATTTTTCCTAGGTGAGAGAGAATTTTGTTCTCCAGGCCTGCCTGATTTCACTCCAAAATATCTTGGAGGAGAAATCAGTTAAAAGACTCATTAGAAACCACTGGGATAAACCCAAAATTTCTCTCCTTACCAGTTTGTATGCAACTGAACTAGGAGATGTTAACATTTAAGATATATTTGTCACAGATTAAAGGAACTGAAACACTCATTTGTACATGAATTGCTATAGTGGACAGAAGCACACAAGCTTTCCCCAGCTCATGGATTTGAGGTCATTGGACTTTGTTTAAATCTTTATTGATTACCTCTTATATGGCTGCTTACTACCACTGATTGCAAGAGCACATCACTACCATCTCCTCTGTCAAGGGCATGTGTATATGCACCAGACTCTTGGACCTCCCAACTCCCATGCAGAGCATGTGCATTCCTGCAGATCATGTCACAACCTCCCGATATCATTACTTCTGGCTGACCGTGGCAACCACAGGCCTTCTCTTTTTCCCTTTTCTTTTGCTCCTTTTGTTTTCTTTTTCTACTCTATCTCTCTTTTTGTCTTTTTCTCCCCTTTCCTCTTCTTTTATCTTCACCCATATTCCTTCTCATCTATCTCACCTTCTCCTTATTAATTTCTTCTCTTCTTCTCCCTCTCCCATCTAATGTGATAGACATTAATTTTCTATTAGTCAGCCATCCATAACACACTACAATTCACCACCTCATCCAATGGGTGAGAACCACCACCAGCTCCTACAGCACTGGAAAAACAGATGGTGGACAATGCATGATCATTCCACCTACAACTCCTATTCACAACCAATGAATAGAGACATTTCCACCAGTTAGTTATTCCATCCACCCAGAGACAGGTAGGGAGAATCCCAGTGCTGGAAAACTAGTAACCAATGAAACATACTTGGCCACTCACCTGGATATGTTAAAATAAAGCATAAAAAATATTCAAGGTGAAATAAACAAACAAAATAACCCCAAAATATCTTTGAGA
>NW_006922403.1:238992-239442 GCF_000298275.1 Orycteropus afer afer
ATTAAAAATAGACCAGGAAAAGAGACAATATTACTGAAGAATTCAGGGAAATAATACAAGAACAAAATAATAAAATAAACAAAGAGTTAGAAGTCATATAAAAACAATTAGAAATCCAAAAGATAAAAAGCAAAAATATGTATTTGGGATTATAAAGTGATAACATTCTCATTTGGATTCCAGGAACATAAGAATAGTCTCTCTTTGCCAAGGATAGCAGGGACATACAGGATGCTGACAACAGGAAAAGAAAGAGGTGGTGAGTGTATAATTGCTGTCAACTAGCAAATAGAGGAGCACAGCATAGTACCTTGCTTACATAGATAACATACAAACAAAACAAAGTAAATGAAAATCGTGGGCAACTCACTCCAACATACAATCACCAATTAAATATAAACACAAAAATGTCACAGTGCCTCAGAGACAACAGAGCATCACAGTCCACAC
>NW_006922403.1:239863-241309 GCF_000298275.1 Orycteropus afer afer
AAACCACAGAGAAAATTGTTGAAGATTTGTTGGAAGAGAATTTTCCTGGTATGATGAAAAATGAGAATATATCCATTCAAGAAGTCCAATAAATACCAAACAGGATAGACTTCAAAAGAAAATTGTCAAGACATAGCATCACCAAACTCACCAAAACCAAAGACAAAGAAAGAATCCTGAAAGTAACACAGGAAAAATGAAAAGTAACCTATAAGGGGCAACCAATAAGACTAAGCTTGAATTTCTCAGCAGAAACCAAGCAGGAGAGAAGACAGTGGGATAGTATATATAAAACACTGAAAGAGAAAAATTTCCAACTAAGAATTATATGTTGTTGTTCTTGTTGTTATGGGCTGTGGAGTTGGAACTGACTCACAGCAACCCTTCCTTGGGTTTCTGAGGCAGTATCACTATGGAAGTAGATTCCCAACCTTTCTTCCAAGGGGTGGCTGATGGGTTTGAATCACCAGCCTTCTGTTTTGGCACTACAGTTATACACTCAGCAAAATTGTTCCTCAAATATGATGGTGAAATTAGAACATTTCCAGATCAGCTGAAATTAAAGGAATTTGTTAAAACCAGACCAACCTTACAAGAGATGCTAAAGGGAGTACTTTGGACAGAGAACCAATAACTGCAAACAACAACTGACCATTAACACACATGATGACATAACCCAGAAACCAACCCAGTTATAAAATCATCCAAAGTAAATAAGTCTACAATATTGTGAACAGGGAACCAGAGACATCAATTGACAAATGAGGACAACTACAAACCAAAAAGGGGAAAAATTGTGTAGTTACAGAACTTCTAAATGGTAGGGA
Source organism: Orycteropus afer afer (assembly GCF_000298275.1). Classification (NCBI taxonomy): domain Eukaryota; kingdom Metazoa; phylum Chordata; class Mammalia; order Tubulidentata; family Orycteropodidae; genus Orycteropus; species Orycteropus afer. The sequence goes on from NW_006922403.1 coordinate 240,691, forward strand.
AGTCAAGACAACTACAAGATAGAATGGATGGTTCTAAATGTGGGAAGAAAATTACAAATCACAGGGTAACCTCAAAGAAAAATGATAAACCTTCATGTCAAAATTAAAAAGAGGACAAGCACAAATGTTTAGTGAATACTAAAACAATAGCAATGAAAGAAGTGATAATACAATTCATAAACAAAACAAGCTCAGCACAGAAAATTACATGAAACAAAAAAATCAACACCTAGAAAAAGCACATAACAAAATGACAGCAACAAATTGATACTTATTGATAATTACATGTCTCACAAGGGACTTATCTCTAAAATTTATTGAAAACTCCAAAACCTCAACAACAAAAAGATTAACAATCCAATTAAAAATGGGCAGAAGGCATGAATAGACACTTCACCAAAGAGGATATTCAGGCAGCCAGCAGATACATGAAGAAATGCTCACAATCACTAGCCATCAGATAGATGCAAATCAAAACAAAAATGAGATACCATCTGACCTTACCCTTAATGATCAAGTTCAACAAGACAGAAAATAACACATGCTGGCAAGGATATGGAGAGATTGGGACTCTCATACATTGCTGGTGAGACTGTAATGACTATGGAAAATAGCATGG
>NW_006922403.1:241839-248900 GCF_000298275.1 Orycteropus afer afer
GAAGCACAAAAGAGCAGGACTGAATTGACTGAAAAACATATTAGACAAATCCCTTGACACCAGTTAGTATGAGGGTAAATCAGAAAAAAGAGTGAAAAAAAAAAAAAATGAAGAAAGCCTAAGAATCGTTTGGGGCAATATCAAGAAAAATAATATGCATGCAATTGGAATTTCAGAAAAGGAACACAAGATATATGTATAGATATATATTTTTAAAAACAGTGTAGAAATTGTCAGACTTTCTAGCAGAAAATTTCACTAATATGAAAGAGGAGCTTAATGAATCCCCATACAGGACACACATCCCAAAAAAACATCAAGACATATCATAATCAAATTTTCCAAAACCAAAGACAAAGAGAGAATCTTGAAAACAGCTTGGGAAAAATATATTGTTACCTACAAAGGGCAACTGATAAGACTAAGCTCCAATTTCTCAGCAGAAACCAGGCACCCAGGAGACAATGGGATGACATACGTAAAACTTTGAAAGGAAAAAAAAAATTGACAAATTAAATACAGGATAACCATGAAGAATATTAATAAGCATAGTAACCAAAAGAAGAAACAAGAAAAACATGAGGATGTAGTAAAGAAAAAAATCAAAAGCAATGTAGAAAAAGGAAAGAAAACATGATTAAAAAAATAATTAACTCAGCACAGAAAAATATTCAGAACAAAGAAACCTCCATAAAAAACAAAAGAATGATAGCAGGAAACTCATACCTGTCATTAATTACAGTGAATGTGAGCAGATTGAACACACCAGTCAAGACAAAGAGACTGGCAGAATGGATAAGAAAATATGATCCATCAACATGCTGCCTATAAGTCACTCAACTTAAACACAAAGATAAAAATAAATTAAAAATCAAATAGTGGAAAAAATATATCAAGCCAATGACAAACAAAAAAGAGCAATGGCAATATTATTTTATGACAAAATAGACTTCAAGGCAAAAAAAGGAAAAAACAGTGTTAGGTGCAAGAAAGGGCTTTATAAAACGATTAAAGTGTCAATCCAGCAAGATCCAGTAATCTAGCGAATACTACACATCCAAAGAAAGAGTCCCAAAATATGCAATAGAAACATTAACAGAATTGAAAAGAGAAATGAACAATTCCACAATAGTAATAGGAGACTTAAACAAACCAGTTTCAATGAAGAACAGACAATCAAAAAGAAACTCAACAAATGTATAGATCTTGACAACACAGTCAGCTAACTTGAATGCATAGATATATACAGAACCCTCCACCTAACAAAACCAAAATACATATTCTTTTCCAGTGCATGAACATCTTTCTTCAGAATAGACCATATGTGAGGCCAAGAAGCAAATCTCAGTAAATATAAAAACATCCAAATACTGCGAAGCATCTTCTCGTATCACGACACTATAAAATTAGACATCATTAATAGGAAGATCAGGGAAAAAATCAAATACATGGAAACTGAATAATACCCTACTCAAAAATTACCAAGTAATAGAAGAAATGAAATGTAAAATAAAAACATTCTAGAAGCAAACAAGAATGAATACACAACATACAAAAAAACTGGGACACAGCAAAAAATAAAAAGTATTCAAAGATCAATTTATAGCAATAAATGCACACATCAAAAAAGAAGAAAAAGCCAAAATCAGTACTTAACAACTCCAACAATTAGAAAAAGAACAACAAAACAGCTTACAGTCTCCAAAAGAAAGGAAGTAATAAAGACTAGAGCAGAAATAAATACCACAGAAAAAAAAAAATAGAAAATCACTGTTAAGACTAAAAGTTGGTTGGTTCTTCAAAAAAATTTACAAAATTAACAAACCAGTTGCAAAATTACCTGAGACAAAGAAACAGAAGATACAAACACTATGAATAAAAAATGAAATGAGTTACATCACAACAGAAACAACTGAAATAAAAAGGAAAGTATCAGAATACTATGAAGAACTACCATCCAATGAATTTGAAAACCTGGTAGAAACGGACAAATTTCTAGAAACACAAGACCTACTTAAATTAATGCAGGCTGAAGAAGAAAATTGGAATGAACCCATAATAAAAGAAGAAATTGAACAGATCATAAAAACCTACCAAGAAATCCTGGCCCAGATGGCTTCATGGGAGAATTCTATCAAAATTCAGAGAAGAGCTGACATCTATCCTACTCAAACTATACCAGAACAGAGAAAAGAATGGAATACTCCCAAATTCATGCTATGAAGAAACCATAACCCTGATACCAAAGCCAGGCAAAGACACCACTAAAAAGAAAAACTACAGACCAATATCCCTCATAAATATAGATGCAAAAATCTTCAGCAAAATCCCTATCAATAAAATCCGAACACATATCAAAAAATAATACACCATTACCAATGGTGATTCATACCAGGTATACAAAGGAGGGCTCAATCTTAGAAAAATAATCAAAGGAATCCACAACATAAATAAAACAAAGGAAAAAAACATGATAATATCCATCTGTGCAGAAAAGGCATTTGATAAAATCCAACACCCATTCATGATTTAAAAAAAAAGCTCAGCAAAATAGGAGTAGAAGGGAAATTCCAAGTGTGTAGTGAACAACATGAACCTCAGCTTCCACACCCTTCAGACTTCATTGCAACTAACAACAATAACAATATCTGCTTTAAAATATTTGATCGTCTTTACAAGATGTAGCTTCCTCCAGATTCCATAAAAGAAAATATTTGTCCAATAGAAAAGAAGAGTCTAATGATGTTTACCATTTTACTAACTAAAACATCACAAAATTGTCAGTAGTTTACCTAAAAGATGAGAATTCTTCTAATTTGGGAGGTGTGGGATAATGTCTCTTTCTGATCACATCTGCTCTAGGAGAAGGGCCTTTAGGAGCCATCTCTTCAACCAGGTCATGACTAGTCATGTCACAGCAGTGTGGAATGTCCAGTGAGAGCTCTTTGGGATCAAGAAAAGTGCAGCTATTCCCAGAAAAAAAAAAAAAAAAACCCTTCCCACAATATCACATTGACCACTTAAAGCCAATCTGGAGGGAGGGGGAATGTTTCGTCCTGGCTCATACTGCCACACTCTGTTGCCCTTTCATTTTAAACACTCCATCATATAGTTCCAAAATCCTCAGACAGAAATGGAATATGGAAGGCAAAACATAAATTTTAGCTTGGATTCAGAGGTTCTGAGTTTGCATGACAGCTTTGATTTCTACTTATTTTTTCTCATTCTTCTGTCCTCATATTCAGAATAAGTAGGTTTGTCTACAAAATCTCTAAGGAGCTTCTTAGTCATAACATCCAGTGCAATTTTATTTGCCATTCTCTGTCCTAACAACTTTCTCTTCCCATCAGCACAATCCACATAATACTCTACTGAATTTTTTTACACTTTTAATTTTTGCACTATTCTTCACATTAAAAACTGCCTCTTACCTTTCTCTTTGTCCAAATTCTATTCTTTTTACCAATTACTCTGTCTCTGACTTGAAGCTTCTACCACACCAAACATATCATTTGACTTATTATTCACTAAATTGGAAGACCTGTTATATTATGATTTTTTAACAATACTGAAGTTGAGAAAGCTATAAACGACTTGTGGTGTTTGAACACACAACCTAGTTTTCAAGTCCAACTTTAATAAATGCTTGCTATTTACTGTTGGATTGCTGTTGTTATTGTTGTTAGCTGTGGTAGAGTCAGCTCCCAATCATAGCGACCTTCTGTACAACAGAGGGAAACCCTGCTCAATCCTGTGCCATTTTCACAGTCCTTGCTATGTTTGAGCCCATAGTTGCAGCAACTGCATCAGTCCAGCTAATTGAGGGGCTTCACCTCTTTAACTGACCATCTACTTTACCAAGCATGATATTCTTCTCCAGGGACTGGTCTTTTCTGACAACATGACCAAAGCATGTGAGACTAAATCTGGACATTCTTGCATCTAAGGAGCATACTGGCTGTACCAAGATATATGGGTTCTTTCTTCTGGGAGTTCATCTATTTTCAATATTCTTCACCAACATTGCAATTCAAATCCATCAATTCTTCTTTGCTCTTACAGAGAAACGATTGAAGTTGTTAAAAAAATTTCATTTTATTTGGCTCAAAAACAACATCAATGGGAGCAGCAGTCAAGAAATCATACAATGTATTGGTTTGAGCAAATCTTCTGCAAACTATATCTTTCAAGTGTTAAAAAGCAAAGATTTCACTTTGAAGACTATGGTGTTCCTGACTCAAACCATAGTATTTTCAACTGCTTCATATTTATATGAAACCTCTGCAATGAATAAAGATGACCACTGAAGAATTGAAGCATTTCAATTGTGATGTTGTTAAAGTATATTGAATATACAATGGAGTGCTAGAAGAATGAATAAATCTGTGTTGGAGGAAGTCCAACTGGAATGCTCCTTAGAATCAAAAATGGTCAGACTTCATCTCTCATACTTTGATCATATTTTCACAAGGGACCAGTCCCTGGAGGAGGAGATCATGCTGGGAAAGTAGAGTGTCAGCAAAAAAGGAGAAGAACCTCAACAAGATGGAATGACACAGTGACTGTGATGATGGACTCAAGCATGACAATGATTGTGAGGGAGGCACAAGACCTGGCAGTGTATCCTACTATTATATATTAGATTGCAATGGGTCAGAACCAACTTGTCAGCACCTAAAAACCACCAATCTATGTAAAGTAGTAGGTTATTTGTGTTCTGAACATAGAATTTTACAGCAGATAATGTTTAATACCACCATTTGTGTGTCAGTTTGTCATATAGGGTGTCTTGTGTGTTGTTTTTGAGGCTGGAGGCTATTCCACCAGTATTTCAAATACCAGTGGGGTCACATATGGTGCACAGGTTTCAGCAGAGCCTCCAGATGGGACAAAGGACAGGGCTATCCACTTCTGAAAAAAAATGGCCATTGAAAACCTATAAATAGCAGTGAAACACTGTCTGATATATTACTGAGAAACTTTATGAATAGTCCTGAAACATTATCTCATATAGTGCCTAAAGTTCAGTCCCTCAAGTTGGAGGCATTCAAAATACTACTGCCTTCTCAAAGTAGAGTCGACCTTAAAGGTGTGGATGGAGTAAAGCTTTCAAAACCTTCATTTGCTGATGGGGACTGACTCAAAATGGGAAGAAACACCTGAAAACATTCATTAATAATAAAAATATGGGATGTACAAAGTATGAAGCTCCCTTTTGGCTTGGGGATCTCAGGTGGGTGCTCTAGCCCAGCGCACGGTGAGTTTCCAATGCCTCTCTTGGGTGCCCGTCCATCCGTCTTCCTCCAGTAGATCTTTCCCTAATAATCTCTCTGTGCCTTTCCTCTAATTCTGCTCTTGTGAGTTTGATATAATCTGAATCTGTGAGCTGTTCAGAGTAGTGAAACTTCAAATTTAAACTGTTGTGGCTAGTTATTCAAGATCTTAGATGCCAGAGGGATAAAGCATGCTGCTCACTGTCTCGACTCCATTTTGAACTCAAGACTTCTGTGAAGTTTTAAGAAGCAAATATTTCACTTTGAAGACTAAGGTGCACCTGACACAAAGGCCAAACCAAACCAAATCACTGTCATTGAGTCAATTCCAACCCATAGTGACCTCTGTTGGTTTTCTGAGGTGGCAAATCTTTACGGAAATTAATTGCCCCATCTTCCTTCTGTGGGGTGGCTGGTGGGTTTGAACTACAAAACTTCTGGTTAGCAGTCAAATACTTTAGGCACTACACCTCATATCCATGTGAAAGCTGGACAATGAATAAGGAAGAGAGAAGAAGAGTTGATGCCTTTGAATTGTGGTGTTGCCAAAAAATAATGAAAATACCATGGGCTGCCAGAAGTACTAACAAACCTGTCCTGGAAGAAGTGCATCTGGGATGCACTTTAGAAGTGAGAATGGCCAAACTTCATATCACTTAACTTTGGTCAAATTGTCAGAAGGGACAATTCCCTCCAGAAAGATATCTTTTTTGGTAAAGTACAGGGTCAGTGAAAAAGGGGTGACCCTCAATGAGATGTATTGATACAGTGGCCATGATGATGGGCTCATAATAAGGATTGTGAGGATGGTGCAGGACCAGGCAGTGTTTTGTTCTGTTGTGCATATGGTTACTATGAGACAGAACCTACTTGATGGCATTTAACAGCAACAACAGTATTTCATAGCTACTTCCTTTCTGAGATCTTTGCCTTAGGATTTTATGTGAAATCCCTGGGACCTGAGGGTATTTTTGTTTGTTTTTGTTTTTCCCACTCTTCCGTAGCTGCGGGAAAGACATTACCATCCACAATTCTCCTTGGTAATCATACTTGCTGAAGAGATTTCACTAATGGTAGCTGACGTTCTTATCAACTTCTCCACAGACTGATTTATCAAGCTATACTATAACCAAGAGGATTGCTCTATCAACGTCTTTAGGAGGAATTGTCTTGTAAGAAAGAAGTCCTCAATCTGAGACCTATCTTGAGGTTCATAACCCTTTGGGTGAAGAAGGTCCTGAATATCTCTGAGTTGGGTAAGAAAATATCCTTAACAGTACACAAGTTAGATAGCTATAAGTCCACATTCTCTGGAAATGGACCTCTGTATTTGCAGTGCAATGTTTGTGTGGATGTTTATTTTTGGAGACAAGATTGTGGCACAAAAGTGTACATGAGAACAGATAACAAATGATAAGACTTTCCTTTTTGTCCTCAAATCCCTTTGATATTGCTCTTATCTAACAGCTCCGACAATTGCCTGTTTCCTATCTATTTGAGGGGTATCTGTATGTACCATTCATGTGTCAGAATGATAAGGATCATGATACCCTTCCCTATTGCACATCTGCTTCAGTATTTGACATCTACTATGTGGTTATAGGTTGGGCAATCCTACTTCCATAGTGATACTGCCTCAGAAACCCAAGGAGGGGTCGCTATGAGTCAGGGCTGACTCGACAGCACATAACAACAACAACAATAACAATGTGGTTATATCTAAGGCATGTATCTGTTGTTTCATTAAACTTGAATTTCTATCAAAAAATGGGAAGTTACTCATGAGGG
>NW_006922403.1:268329-271261 GCF_000298275.1 Orycteropus afer afer
TAGCCAAGAATTATCACTAGTGGAATAAACCAAGGTACAAAATAATGTGCATAATTGTTAATAGTGGTGATATTCTGGAGCGAAACTGAAGGACTAGGCACAGAGATAGAAGGAATTATTACTTTTTTCCACTTTTTGAATTTTTTTCCATGTTCATGAATTACTTTTTTATTGAAAAATTCAAATACTCAGAATGAGGTAGTGTGTGTGTCAATTTGACAATTTGCAAACTGGTGAGATGTAAATAGTAAGCATGTTATGTGTGTCTAACTTTTGACTTTAGTTTGAGAAGACTAATATCTGACTAGCCCTGAATCTGAAGTTCATTTTACCCAAAGATTGGTCAAGTCACAGTCCTCTCCACGCTAGTTCTGACAGGAACCTAATCTCCCTATGACTTGGAAGCCTCCTTCGTGGCAGGATTATTCAACCTTGAGTCTTTAAGTGAATTAACACTCTGCTCCATTTGGGTTTTGGGTCTAGTCCAAGGGTCTAGACCTCCAGCAAGAACAATTTTGAGAAAATAAAAGGTAATTTTCCACTGAATTGTTGAATGAAAGTATTGTTAATCTTCCTTTTTGGATATTAAGAGGTAAATATTCAAACGAGTGGAGAACAAAAATACATCAGGTCCTTATCATCATTGTCGATATGCACCAAGTATATAGATCCTTGGCAACAAAATCTGGTAGAACAAAATAACATCAAAGAAACTTTGAGGGCAACAGGCAGCCATCAAGCACCATCCCCAGAACAAATACACACGATCACAACTTCTCTGACTGGGTTGTGTATTTTTGACCCTTCTCCTAACAGATATATAAATATTGGTTGACTCTCATCACTCACCAACACACTCAGGCTTGTGCTTCACCATAATGGACACTGACCTCCAGGTGACCCACAGCAATGAGGACCCTTGCTCTCCTTGCTGCCATTCTCCTGCTGGCCCTTCAGGCCCAGCCTGAGCCACTCAGACAAACAGATGATGAGCTTCCAGCCCAGGATGAGTCTGGAACAGAGGACCAGGATGTGGCAGTCTCCTTTGCAGGAGACAAACATTCAACTAACAATGCTTTGGGTGAGATCAAAGTCCTCTAGGGGATTCCAGCTCCAGTTGTGTCTCAGACTAGCAAAGAATCATAAGAAAACAAATACATTGAAATCAGATGTTCTTCAAGGGGGTGTTCAACACCAAAGGTTTAGGTTCCATAACATATGTGAGTGAAACTCATTGGCTTCAGCTGCAGAGATGACACAAGTCCTATTACAGGAACATCTTATAGATGGAGGTTGTGCCTGAAATGGGGTTGTGAGGACGAGGCAGAATGAGAGGTTAGTAGCCTTGAATTTGAGATGTATTGTGGTGTGATGAACTAATTTTAAATGTCCTTTCTAGCCATGGTCTTGTAATTCTCACCACAAAATTGGGTGGGACTATGCAAATGAGGAGAATGGAACCCTAACAAGGAGATTGATCAGTTTTGCCTTTTTGCTAGTCTTAAAATTAGCCTTCCTAGAGGTTGAAAGGGAGAATCACACAACCATCAAAAAAGAATTGGCAGCATATCACATCCTTTGGACCCAGGATCCTGGTTCTGAGAACCTCCTTGATCCAGGAGACAGAGACAATGAACCAACTGTAACACCAGAGATTAGAGATAGTGAGAAGCAGTGGCGGCACAACCAGGAAACCAGGAAAAGACGAAATATTAAGCTTCCTGCCCAGGGAGCAAAATGCTGAGTGCCTTCCCTCAGGAGGCTTACTAGCTGACTGGGGTGCCTATAGGCATTGGATTGATTGTGTTTACCAACTCACACAGCTAGCTCTGGGAACCTTGGCTCCAAGGATTATTGGGGAGTGGGGTCCCTCTGGGCAGTTAACAGCAAAGCTAAAAGAGCTTTGTAACACTTGCCAGAACAGGGCAAAGATCATCCTGATGGATTGCAGGATCAAGGGCTAGTGAGAGACCTGCCTGCAGACATGGTTGTCAAGAGGTTGTCCTGATCAAATTACTGCATGTCGAGTCCTTTCTGATCCTGAACTGTAATATGTTACTTCCCTAATAAGCCCCAGGAGTATTTTCTGAGAGTTCTCTGTGACCATATCAAAAGCAGCAGAGTAGCAAAGAATATCATGGGAGGGAAGGTTAGTGTCAGAATTGGGAAGAATGTTGGCAAGAGGGCCTTTCCTTCCTTGTTATTATTCTTTGTCTGACCTTCCCCTCATAGGAATCAGCCTCAGAGTGTTGATGTAGATAATGATTCTCCTCTCTGATGAAGTTAGGTGAAGGGATCTGACATCTCCTCAGCCAAAGCACTTTCACACATGCATTCCAGGGCATGAGAGTAGCATGTAAATAATAAACTTGGATGGAGTAAACTGTGATCCTGCATGATCAACACAGAGCTAGTAAGATTTCCTTTGATCTTAATGTAAGTTAATGACAAAAATATAAATTCTGGCCATCTTTATATCATAGGCATTAGGTCTATTGGAAATAGACCTGTGACCTCTTAGCATATGTCTAGTAGTCTCTCTCTGACTCTCCTCACCCCTTTTGCCTTTACCTTTTCCTCTTTTCCCAGACCCTCAAACAAGAGCCACCTGGTATTGCAGAATCCAAAGTTGTGTTTGCCCTCAGCATCATGTTACTACCTGTAACATTGTAGTGGGTCTTCAATCCTAGGACACCAAGATTTTCTATATTGTTGTTGTTAGGTGCCATCAAGTCGTTTCTGACTCATAGCAACCCCATGCACAGCAGAACGAAACACTGCCAGATCCCACGCCAGCTCCATGATCCCTGCTATACTTGAGCCCATCATCGCAGCCACCATGTCAATCCATCTTGTTGAAGGCCTCCCCCTCTTTCGTCGACCCTCCACCCTACCAAGCATGGCATCCTTCTCCAGGGAATGGTCCCTTCTT
>NW_006922403.1:274921-284048 GCF_000298275.1 Orycteropus afer afer
TCAAGCTAGAGGCTTTTCCTGACTCTTGCAGCTGCAGGGGCTGAGGAGCTCAGAGCTGGCAGGAAATACACCCGCTGTTGACTCCAATGAATGACGAATCCAAGATCGCTAGGCTGAATGGTGGATTGCTCACTCACAGACAGTTGTAGGCAGCACAACAGAATCCTGATCCACAGAAGAATGTACAGACTTTCTATATAGAGTTATTAATATTTACCTACTGAGGTTGATCATTGCTTCAGGTCCTAAGATAATCTATATGACACACTCTGACACACTCATGCAACCCAGCATGTACCTTCTCTCGTTTCCTCTGCTTTCAGCCACCATTGACCCAGTCAGTACTCAATGCCTGATGCTTCCTCTGTTTCTACAGGCCTGTTGAGGGGCACTACCTGCTACTGCAGAAGAGGACTCTGTCATTTTAGAGAACATCACTCTGGAACCTGCACTCTCAGTGGTATTCGTTACAGGTTTTGTTGCCACTGAGCTTCAAAAACAGACACAAGAGAATTCATAATTTACATTGAATATCTATAAGAAGGTTGTTATTTTATTTTGTCTTCTATTTCCTGTCTTTATCCCAAATAAAGTCCTTCTAGCAAGTGTTCTTATTGTTTGTGTTTTTGATATTTGATATGTATATTAATCAGGACTCATTTGAATATACCTCCACTTCCCAGGGAAAGCCACTATGCTCTTTTCAAAGAGTTAGAGTATTTCCACTAAATAAGAGAAATCTACCCTTTAAGACCTGCAGTTTTATCAGCTGCATTGAAACAACGCTGAGATTGGGATGGTTTGTTAACAAAATCATAAGAAACAGAACAAAAAACATAAGCTCACTACACTATGATAAACTCATTTTTTATATAGTAAAACATTTTATATAGTAAAAGTTGGATTTTATAAAGTTCCCTTCATACACAACAATGCATACCCACAATTCTTTAGATACACTTTTTAGCACACACACTCCCAGGTACCCTCAAAATTGTGGGGAATTCCACATTATCTACAAAGTGCAGCTTCAAATGGGTAACACACAATATAAAGTGAGAAAAAGTAGTTCTCCAAGCAATCTGAACATCCTTCTTGATGTTTCAGGGTGTCAAAAGTCATAACATGTTGTTGTTAGGTGTTGTTGCTATATCTGTGACTCATAGAGACCTTATGTACAGTGGAACAAAACACTGCCCAGTCCTGCCCCATCCTCACAGTCATTTATATGCTTGTGCCCATTGTTGTAGCAACTGTGGCAATCCATCTTGTTGAGGTTCTTTGCTTTTATTGCTGATCCTCTACTTTACCAAGCAATATTTCTCTATGAAATAGTCTCTTTGAACAACAAGACAAAAGTCTGTGAGACAAAATCTGGCCATTCTCACTCTTAAGGAACATTCTAGATGTACCTGTGCCAAGAGAGATTTGTTTGTTCTGGTAATCCATGGTATTTTCAGTATTCTTCACCAACACCAAATAACAAATGTGTCAATTCTTCTTTGGTCTTCCTTATTCATTGTCCAGTTTTCACATGTATATGAGGCTATGGAAAATACTATTTTTGGGTCAGGCACCCTTAGTCTTCAATGTGACATTTTTGCTCTTTTTAACACTTTAAATAGGTCTTTTGCAGTAATTTGCCCAGTGTAACACAATCTCTAAGGTCTTTTATTATTATTTTTTTAATGTCCTTTGGTCCAAATTTATAAAGCAGAATTTGTTTTACATTCAACAGTTCATGTACATTTGGTTCACTCCCCAGTTACTATCCCTGACCCTAACCCACTGTGCTGGTTAAGTTTGTGTCAACTTGGCTAGGCTTGGTTGAGTGGCTAGGCCTAGATGTATTATTCCCCCTGGTGAGACTACTACTAATCAACTCCATGGTGGAATCTACTTTGAGCAGCTAAGTATCTGCCTTTGGGTATGTGGTCTGCTTCCCATATATAAGGAACAGCTTTGAGAATGGTCTCTAGCCTATGGCACGCTTGGACCCTGCATGTTGCCATGTCATTGTTCAGCAGCCTGCCATGCTCTGCTGACCTTGGGACTTTCAATGGACTTGAATTAGTGGCCTGACATGTGGTTTGGTAACATCAGGATGGTGCTGTTTTATTTGTAGACCTTGGGCTTGTCAGCTTCAGCTGCAAGTAGTTGCCTGAGTGAAGAAAGCCTCCAGCTTCAGTGGGCTGAGAACAAGAGGCAAAGCTGAAGCCCAAGGTCAAGGGGCTTTCACACAGCCCCTAGAGCCTGGCACTTTGAACTCAGATTTCTAGCTTCCCGTATTGTAAGAAAATAAAAGCCTCTTTGTTCAAGCCATCCTATATTCTTGTCAGAGTGGCACTAAGTAACCAAAATGGAATATGGTACTGAGAGAGTGGGATGCTGCTCTGACAGAGTCTTAAAATGTGGTAACAGGAGTGGAGTGCATCCTTCACCTGAGACCCAAGTAGAGAGATCCCAGCATACAGCATAAGAGACAGAAGGAGCAGAGCTGAGAGACCAACATGAGAGATGGCAGCAGTGGAGTCCAGTTACTGGCATTAAACGGCAACAGGCTTACCAGCCCACAGAGGAGAAAGCCGGGTGCTATTGGATAGGCAGCTTCCTGGTGGAGTGGGTTGCCTTTGGGCGTTAATTGGTGGAAGAGACAAGCATAAAATGAAGTTGGAGGTTGGCCAGTCCACAGAGCAAGAAAGCTGAGTGGTTTGGGGGCAGGACGATTTCCTATGGAGTGGGTTAACTTTGTTATTAATTGGCAGAAGTGGAAAGACCAAGGAAACAGGAAGCAGAGCTGCCTCAGCCCCAAGGGTAGGACCATGGCCTTTGTGGGTGGAACCACCACAGCACCCTGGGTTTTAAAGAGCCAGACATTCACCAACTTGGTTCTGGAGTGTGGGGCTGCTTGTTCATGTGAGCTAGTGGGATGAAGCCATAGCCGTTGCCCAAGAGTGAGGGGACAGGGCTGCCATGTCCAAGAGTGAGAGGAATGAGGCCCACCAGGCCAAAGGGATGAGGTCTCCACTCAGGAACTAGGGGACTAGAGTCACCCAGTGAAGAAGATCTGTACAGATACGATCCATTAAAGATGTGTAAAGATGCCAAGTTGACAAAGGGTGGAATTGTGGTGGTTAAGTTTGTGTGTCAACTTGGCTAGGCCTGGTTGAGTGGCTGGGCAGCTAGATATAGTATTCCCCATGATGAAACTGGTAATCAACTCCATGGTGGAATCTACTGTGAGTAGCTGAGTAGCTGCCTTTGGGTATGTGGTCTGCTTCCTGTATATAAGAAACAGCTTTGGGAATGGTCTCTAGTCTATGAAACACTTGGACCCTGCATGTAGCCATGTCATTGTTCAGCAGCCTGCCATGCTCTGCCGACCTTGGAATTTTCAATGGACTTGAATTAGTGGCCTGATGTGTGGTTTGTTAACATCCGGACTGTGCCATTTTATTTGTTGACCTTGGGCTTGTCAGCCTCAGCAGCCAGTAGCTAGCTGCCTGAGTGAAGAAAGCCTCCAGCTTCAGTGAGCTGGGAGCAAGAGGCAGAGTTGAAGCCCAAGGTCTAGGGGCTTTCATACAGCCCCTAGAGTCTGGCACTTTGGACTCCAACTTCTAGCCTCTTGAACTGTAAGAGAATGAACTCCTGTTGGTTCAATCCATCCCATTTATGGTATATTCTTGTCAGAGTGGCACTAGGTAACCAAAACACCCAGTCTTCTCCTCTCCTTTTCCAGTGATCCCTTTATCCCTGTGCCCATCTTAGTTATGCTCTCCTGTCTTTCCAGCTTTTCCTCCATGTGAATGTTGCCCTCTGGTGCCCCATGGCCGATTGCTCCAAGAGATGTATCTCCATAGAGTAGCTGGGTTCATCGCCCTGGGTTGGGTGTTCTGCATATAAGTCTTATTACTATTGGGCTGAGAGCCACCCCTTGGGAGTGAGTTTTATCCCAGGCCCGAAGTGTATCCCAGGGCCATAGTCTTGGGGGTCCCACCAGCCTTCACCTGACCAGTAATTCTGGTTTTTATTGTGTTTTTGAATTTTGTTCCACGTTTTTCCTGCCACTCTATCCAGGATCTCCAGTTTTGATCCTTTCCCAAATAGCTGGCATTGGTAGTCGGGCACAATCTAGTTCTTCTGGTCATGAGGTCCATCATATCCTGGGGCTGCTTGTTTCCAAATGCCCTTGGTTTTCTTCACTCTTCTTCACTTCTGACGAAAGAAGACCATTAGCTGCATTTTAGATGGCTGCATGAAAGCTTTTAAGACTCCAATTGCTACTCGCCAAAGTAGGTTGTGGAACAAGATTTTTATGTATTATGTTGTGCCAACTAAGCCTGGTTTTCCCCCATTCTCTGGTCCTGAGTTATCAGATCTGTTGGTTCTCTTTTCCAAGGTGCCTGGCTGTCTGAGGGATTGCTCCATGTCTGTCTTCTGTTGCTTCTGTAATGATTGCAACTACTTTGTATCACTAGTGTCTGTGCATGATTATCCTTAGCTGAATCTATCATTGATCTAGAATATATTCCTGTTCACTGACTCCCATCTGATTTTCTCAGTTGTTTATGTATTTATCTGCAGCCCAGTGTTTAATGTTAGTGATAATGCAGTATTGTGGATATACTGGTATTAGCCTCTGTAGTCTATATCTTATGTGCACAGCTCTGTGTCCTCTCTTTCCCCAATGTTATCATGCTGGTAACAGACTCTTTCCTTACTATTCCTCCCCTTACGCAACTCAGCGTGTGGGCCCCAACTGGCCCTAGATTTTCCCCTCCCCTTCCCTCCTATCCCTGGTAACCTACAAAGGGAGTTCCCTTCCATAAGCAAACCCTTCCTTGACTTTTTACAGTAATGGGCTCATGCAATGTTTGTCCTTCTGCAATTGACTTATTTCACTCAGCATAATGTCCTCCAGGTTTATCTCCATAGTGAGATGATTTGTGTATTCTTCATTGTTCTTCAATGTAGCATAGTATTCCATTGTATGAATGTATCATAATTTGGTTATCCATTCATCTGTTGATAGGCATTTAGGTTGTTCCCATCTCTTTGCTATAGTGAATTGTGCTGTGATGCATGTGGGTGTGCATGTCTGTTCATTTCCTGTCTCTCACCTCTTTAGGATATATTCCTCGTAATGGAACTGCTGTTCAAATGGCATTTCTATTTTCAGTTTTTTAAGGAAACACCATACCATTTGCCACAATGATTATACCATTTTACAGTCCCACCAGCAGTGTTTGAGAATTCCAATCTCTCTACAACCTCACCAGCATTTGTTATTTTCTGTCTTGTTGAAGTTTGCTGTTATTGCTGGAGTGAGATGATATCTCATCCTTGTCTTGATTTGCATGTCTAATGGGTAATGATCATGAGCAATTCCACATGTGTTTGTTGCCTGCCAGCATACCATCTTTAGTGAAGTGTCTATTCATGTCCCTTGCCCATTTTTGAATTGGATTGTTTACCTTTTTGGCACTGAGATGTTGAAGTTTTCTATAGATTTCAGAGATACGTCCTTTCTCAAATATATCATAGGCAAATATTTTCTCCCAATCTGTAGGTTCTCTTTTTACCCTTTTGGAGAAGTCTTTCAATGCGACTAAGAATTTAATTTTTAAAAGGTCACAGTCTTCTGGCTTCTCTTCCACATCCTGTGCATTCTGGGTTATGCTTGATAGTCTATTTATGCTGTAAATTAGGGGCCCTAGATTTGCCCTTACTTTATCTTTTATGAATTTTATAATTTTTTGTTGTATATTTAAGTCTTTGATGCAACTTGAGTTTGTTTTTGTGTATAGGGTAAGGTATGGGTCCTGTTTCATTTTTCTGAAAGTGGATATCCAATATTGCCAGCACTATTTGTTAAAGAGGCTATCTCTTCCCTACTTAACGGATTTTGGTCCTTTGTTAAAGATCAGCTGTCCACAGATGGATGGGTCTATTTCTGAGTTTTTGATTCTGTTCTATTGGTCTAGTTGTCTGTCATTGTACCAATACCATGCTGTTTTGGCTACTTTGGCTGTATAGTAAGTTTTGAGATCTGAAAGTGTGAGACCTCCTACTTTGTTCTTCTTCAGTAGTGCTCTGCTTATCCAAAGTCTCTTTCCTTTCCATATGACGTTAGTAATTGTTTTTTCCATATCCTTAAAAAATGTTGTTGGTATCTGGACTGATATTGTATAAAATGTGTAGATTGCTTTGGGTACTATTGACATTTTTACAATATTCAGTCTTCCTATCCATGAACAAGGCAGGGTCTTCCTTTTATGTAGATCCCTTATAGTTTCTTGTAGTAGTATTTTATAGCTTTCTTTGTATAAGTCTTTTTTGTCTCTGATAAGATTTAATCGTAAATGTTTTATTTTTTAGTAGCTATTGTAAATGGCATTGTTTTCCTTGTTTCTTTTTCAAAGGCTTCTTTGTTGATGCAGAGGAATCAAACTGATTTTTGTATGTTGACCTTGTATCCTGCACAATGTCTGGTTTCTTGACTGCTGCTTTCATGATAGTTGATTGTGAATCTAACTAAAATCCCTGACAACTTCAATCTTATCTCCATTTTGGTGATATTGCTTATGGACCCATTGTGAGGATTTGTGAGGATTCTTGTTTTCTTTATGTTGATGTATAATCCATAAGGAAGGCTGCAGTCTTTGATCTTCATAGCATAGAATAAGTCTAAGTCTTCAATAACTAGATGAAAAAATAACAGCCCCCCCAGGTGCCCCATTTCCACAATCCAGAAATGCACTATATAATGAGTAATAAATGAACTTTTATTGTATTAAACCACTGAGATTTGGGGGTTGTTTCCTCCACTAGTTACAATATCAGTGGAATACTTGCTAAAATGGATGTTGTGTATCTTATCTGGCACCACTAAATTTATACATATGATGAAAAGTTAAAATTTTGTTTAATGAGTCAGTTTTAGTTAATAGTGTTTATTGAGAACACAGGGACATCAAAGCAAAGAGTGCAAGATGCTTGTTTCAGCAGCATGACTACAGGATTTTAAAGGCAGTTAGGGGATTTCCAGTAAGGAAGTTATGATGACTGGATATTAGGTACATATTTAATTGAATTGAAAGTTTTACAAAGCAGGATTCTTACTGTCATTGGCTTTATGAGTATACTCATCTGCTGGGAATTAGAGAAGTCTGCTATAGGAAGTCAGGAATATTTTTAACATTTAACATTTTTAATTTAACAAACATTTTAAGTTTGTTCTTTTTTGATAGTTTCCATTGTTAGAACATTTTGAAAATTTTCTATTGTTCTGCCAGGTTTGTGCCTGGTACAAATGTTCATTTACATTTATTTGTTCCTGGAAAATTTTTTCACCTAGAACAAACAAACATTAATTTTTATTTACTATTTGACACTTGTAGAAAAACAGACACCTTCAGTCTTCTGTTTCTATTTAACTCTCTTATTTTGTTATTTCTGTGACAGTTTCTCTATAAAATAAGAAGAAACATTATATGATGTATCACACTTTAATAATATGATTTTTTTATTATAATAGTAATATGAAAATCAAAAGAAATAATGTGAGTTAGAATACAAACTGGTACAAACAGATGTAATTGTTAGGGAGTTTTATCCTCCAGTCTGCAATATGTTTCCAAGTAATCACAGTTCTTCAAGGTGCCATGATTTAGAACACAGGGCATTCATTGTATTTGCTGTCAGATGACAAATGACTTCCCATTGTATTTCTTTTCTTTTCTTTCTTTCTTTCTTTTTTTTTTTTTTTTTTGAAGAGTGAAAGAGATATCAGAACTATGTTTGTGTACTTTCACTTCTTCCATGCAAATGTTTCCTGTGGCAGTCATTTAAGAAATGTTTATTACTTTTATATCCTGTATTACTCTGTGGGATTGGGGCCAAAAAAATGGTGGTACCAACCTTCACTGATTGATTACTTTTCTCCATTAAACACATTATTGAGCCCTTGTGATGTACAAGAACAATGCTAAGAATACTGAAATGAAGAGGCTAGTATTTGCTTTTTTAGAACTCAAGGTCTAGTGAGGATGAGAAGAAGGAATATCTATAGCTAAAGAGTTGCCAGGGACATGCTTAAAAGGGATATTGCTCTAGCTATGCATCCACTTGCAGATTATTGTTATTACCATTATTGCAGAATTGAGCATTAGCATTTACCTTCATTGCCTTTAACTGCTGTATTCCTTCCAGTATCTTCCTTCACATTGATCATTTTATGCTGACCTTCCCCTTATTATATATTGCCTATCATTTCACTCCAGTTAATATATGACCACCCTCTAGCTAGGGATTTACCTTCGTTTCCTTCTCACCATTGGTAATCTTCAAAGAATGTTTCTTTCTGTGTGCAAATTTTTGCTTGACTTTTGACAGTAGTGGTGTCATACCGTATTTGTCCTCTGTGATTGACTAATTTCACTCAGCACAATGTCCTCTAGGATCATCCATGCTATGGGTTGTTTCATAGATTTATCATTATTCTTTAAAATGCTAGTACCTCATTGTCTGTTTATTCTATAATTGGTTTATTCATTTATTCATTGATGGGCACTTAGATTGTTTCCATCATTTTGCTTTTGTGAATAATGCTGGAATGAGCATGAGTGTACATACATCTGTTCCTGAAATGGCTCTTATTTCTCTAGGATAGATCTCTATTAGTGGGACTGATAGATCATATCATATTTGTATTACCAGCATTTTAAGGAAGCACCATAGTGTTTAAAAGGAAAACATTTTTACTATTAAAATAAAGTTTTATTATTAAAATAAAGTTTCAGCCTGTTTATAATCAGTGACATAGGAAAAAATCATTTTGGACATCTAACCAAGTCTCTTTCTGGTCAAGAGTCAACTGTTTTATTACACAATTTACAATCTAGTCTGTCCTGGTCTCAGGTCTCATAAGATTACCAAAATGTTAAGAAGGAGAGTTCTGGTAAGATGGCGGACTAGGCAGAAAGACTGCACAGACCCTCTTCAACAAAGAAAAGGGAAACCAATTAACACAGACACCGAAGATAATCCTGGACCCTTGAGCCTTGAAGGGAAGGATATAGAAGTGGACTAAACCCCAACTAGCAGAAGAATTTGCATGAAAATACCA
>NW_006922403.1:287941-295017 GCF_000298275.1 Orycteropus afer afer
TGTTGCATTGTGGTAAACTGTGGTCAATGTCATGAGACAAGTGTATGTGAACTGCTGTATGGAAAGTGAATTTGCTCTGTAAATCTTTACCCAAATCACAATTCTAAATAAATAAATAAATAGATAGATAAATAAATAAATAAATAAAAATAAAATCCTATGAATAGCAGTGAAAAAAAAAATTCAAAACAGAAAAAGGAGCAAAATCTCAACAAATTAGAAATAGCTATCACCTTGTCTTACGTACTCTTCACAACTCAATTTCTTAAATTTCCCTATATCCAATTTCTCACTTTAATTCTCATTCACTCTCCTATCCACAAGATTCTGGCTTCCAACTCATGTACTCCATTGGAGCTTCTCTTCAGGATCAATGTGGTAGAAACTGTTGTTTCCTATAAGATACCCTTTTTGCTGCCCTGTTACTAACTGGCAGATATCTTTTGCTTTAACCTACAGTTTGAAAGTGCCACATATTCGCTTTGGGGCTTCTTTAGCTTGAATATAGCTTGTAATCTAGTGCTGGGCAACAGGAACAGAGTGTAAGTCTCTTGAATGCTTTAGGGAAGTCTTTCTCCTCAGATAAAAATGGAAAGAAAACCAAGTAAAAGATATGCTTGTAGTCACCTGACACTGTGGTGTTTGGCATTGATGCAGCACTGTTACATCTTTAAAGGAAAGCCAAGGGAATCACTGAGAAACACCCACTCCTATGTCCATAATTCCCAGCTATAGTGTGCTGACAGGTTTTTTTTTTTTCGTTTGTTTGTTTGATTGTTTTTGTTTTTAATAGCCTGTTTACTGAAAAAAACCTGGCCCCCTATTTGGTAGTTTATTTTCCATTTATGGGAGTCCTGCTGCTGACAGCTTTTTTCCTGCTCTCATAGCTTTCCTCAGCTCCAATCTAGAATCAGTCTGAGATGAGGAAATGAACTTCTAAGGTAAATGCAGGGCTTGATCCCAGGTCTCTGTATCTCCAAAACACATGTCCTCAAAACTATTCAAGGGTTTCTCAGAGTGTGACTGGCAGGCACTGGTAGAGGTCAGGGTACAATGTATTAAGCAGGCTGCAGCTCTATGGCAGATTCTTAAGAAAGCATGTTGAAATTATTTTGATCTCAAATACATCTAAATATCAAATCAATTATATTTTCCCAGAAATTCTTCCACACTCTTAGTAAGCATTTCATTCCTATCCCCTGAACATAGATTAGAAAAACCGTACAGTTTGTCTCAACTAACATTCCATTATTGCTAATGCATTTTCAAATCACCTATTTGGCACTAATTGCATTTGTTGAATTAGTATATTTCTTGGCTACTATTGTATTGTGACATATATTTACTTAACAAAAGCAACTGACCTGATTGTCTTTAGGCAAAGAACTATTCCTATTATAGACTTTGTGTTAAGAGAGGTAGGATTATAAGAATCTGAACAGGCAAACTGAGATAAAGACTTTACTCAAAGGAACATTTATGTAGAATCCACAATAGGACTCCTATTCTCTGTAACTAGGAAATAAATTATCAAATAGCTTCCTTAATGGGTCCAGAGCTCTTCCAGTAAACAAGTTATAATACAATAATTTCTCCAAACTTAGCCAGATTAATTCTTCCTAAATCCAGACTATGCTTCTGTTTCCTTGAAGTCTAGAAATGATACTGACCCCCTACACTAAAGCATGACAGTACTCTCATCATCTGAAAACACAGGGGGATTGCTCTTGCCCATGACTCCAATAATATATTGAGGTTTCTTTTCTTTAGGGAAGAGTGTATGGGCCAGGGTTTCTGGCCTTAAGGATAAACTAAAAAGAGCAATGATTTAGGGAGTAAGAGGTTTTATTAAACTAATATTTGGCAGAACAATATGCGTGTGTGTGTGGGGGGATCCTTTGCAGAAAATATTCTCACAGTTCACCAGAAAGGATAAAGATCAACTGAAGAGAAAATTTTCACCTATAAATAAGAACTCTGGATGATCAAAAGACACTTGATGGAATTCATGGAAAAGGTCATAACTTCAATTAAAGTTGCCCAAATGACCCCTCAGTCATCTCCTGAATAAGCAGACAGAAAATCTTGGGTGTGAAAGAAAACAGATTGGAAAGAAACAGTATTTCTCCATGCAAAGCTCAGGATGTTCAATGAGAAAGAGGAAGGCAAGGTGATATGAGACAGCATTAACACCTGGTGCTGAAGGGTCCCTAGGGCAGAAACGGACAGTGAAAGCTGAAATCATTGACACGCGAAACCCAGGCCAAGGTCATTCCAGTTAATGCACTAATTCATATAGGTATTACATGCATGCTTGTAACATTTACATTGTGGCAACTGCTATTCCAAATACATAGGATCCATCCGCAGCAATGGCATCAGCAGCAGGTGATGGTAAAATGATAAAAATGACAATAATAAGGTTTTTGTTTGTTTGCTTTTTAATTTTTACAGTGTGTCATGCTTTACTCAAGCACTTTGTGTTTGTTATTAATTTAAACTCACAGCAAACCAATGAAGGTAAAGAACCTAAGGTGCTGAGTGGAAAATTCATGAAGTAATAGAGACTAGACATGAAGGTCAAAGGCAGACAAGGTCTCTGCCCTTATGGAGCTCTCAATGGAGATAGAGTATAAACAAGCGATTAGTAGAACAAACGAACTTCTTGACATTGTGCTTGTGTCTTCTGTTAACTATGATTTCTGAAATTTTCCTTCTTATTAAGAAGAATCAACTAATGTCCTGTTCCTTTCTTCTTTTTATTACTTCCTTCCACTGTGTTTGTTTTATTTTGTTTTATACCTTATTTACATGTTTTCACTATTAAATACATCTTTGAAATATAAATGTATAATTGGATTGATTATTTTCACATTAAGATTAAAAATTAGTCATTATTCCATAATCCCCACCTCTTATTTCCTGATCAATTTCCATGTTTTGTTGAACTTATTGTGAATTTCACTTCTAAATAGTATTTAGTTTTTACTTTACTGTACTTTGCTTACTATTTTTTTTCTTAACAATAATCTAAATATGGACAATTTTATTATCAACACTTGAGACAAAATCAATCTATATAGGATATACATTTTATTTTTATTGTTTGACAAGCTTTTTTCTTATGTCTTTTTACTTGGATCTTTTCAATTTTACTGGAGAATCATTTCAGCATTTTCACTTTGAAAATTATCTCATGTGTATCAAATATCCTGAATAAGAACTTCCCAAAGATCTTTGTCCTTACATATGAGAATTATTTATCACCTTGACAAAGAATTTTACATTAGTTATTTCCCCCAGAAATTTGAAAAGTGACATCTAGTAACCAATGTTGCATGTGAAAAATATTATGCCAGTCTTATTATTGTCCACTTGAAGCCATTTTTCTCTCTTTTTTAGAAGTTACTACAATAATCCCTTCATGTCCCATATGATCTACCAACACATATCTATGCACACATACACTATCACCCATAAACACTGAGGCAGATGAGGATCAGGGAGAGTTATCAGTTTTCTCACTGCCATCATCACTTGTGAGAAACAAACATGGGTACTAAGCATATAGGATCATGCTGTAAGTAGAGGCAGTAGTTAGTCAGAAGAACATCAAAGTGACTCCAGGGTGATAAAAGAACCTGGTATAGGTCACCCCACCCTCATCTATTCAAACAAGTTTGGGAAACACCTTCTTTCTTTCAACTTTTCTCTTATAAATACAGACTGGCTCTCTTCATTCCCTTAAACAATCAAGCTCCTGCTCCTCTATACAGGACACTGAACTTGAGGTGACAACAGCCATGAGGACTCTCATCCTCCTTGCTGCCATTCTCCTGCTGGGCCTAGATACCCAGGCTGAGCCACTCAGGCAAACAGCTGATGAGGTACCAGCCCATGAGGAGCCTGGAGCAGAGGACCAGGATGTGGAAGTGTCCTTTGCTAGGGATAAACGTTCAGCCCAAAATGGTTCAGGTGAGATCAATGTGATTTAGGGAGTTTTAGCTCCAGGTGTACCTCAAATAAGCCATAATGATTAGAAAACAAAAGTTTTGGAGTTAGAAGTTCTTTAAGGGCATTTTCAGCATCAAGGGATTTGCTTCTGTAACAAGAGCTAGTCTAAGTCAGCAGATTCAGCTAGAAAGATGACACCAATCTCATTAGAAGTATTTACTATTCATGGGTGTGGGAAGCTCTGGTGGTGTACTGCCTAAGGCATTTGACTGTTAACCAGAAGGATGGGGGTTCAAATCCACCAGCCACTTCCCGGAAGGAAGATTGAGAAATCTATTTCCATACAGATATCACCTTGAAAACCTAAGTGGGGGGCCTAGCTTGAAATGGGTATGTGTGGACAAGGTGGAATAAGAGTTTGGTACCCATGCGTTTGAGACATGTATGCTAGGATGTATGAGTAGCATCTAAATGGTAGACTGAGATGGGGAAAACTGTAATCCTACACGATCAACAAATAACCAATAAGATTTTTTTTTTTTTTTTTTTATGACAACAATGTAAATTCTGACCATCCTAATAGGACAGAAAATATGTCTATTGTAAGTAGACATGAAGCTTCTTAGAGTGTCTCTGTTAGTCTGGCTCTGCCTTCACTTCCCTCCTTCCTAGCTGTGCCTGACCCTCCCTCCTTTTCTTTCCCCAGACCCTCAGGCAAGAACCAGCTGCAGTTGCAGAATGACACAATGTATTTACCCTGAGAGACCCATTAGCACCTGCAATATTGGTGGCAACATCTTCCAATTTTGCTGTCGCTGAGCTTTGTTAATGGAGATTCAAAATGGTAAAAGATGCAAATTGAAGACCTGGAGATCAATTTTAGTCTGTGTACCTGTGACTTATCTGACTTTGTAATTTCTTTCTCCACAATAAAATTCCAGCATTAACCTTTTTATGTTGGGCCTTTTTTTTTCTTTTCCATATACTTTGAGTGGTTCATTTGTATAGACAATCTGGTCCTGGATGGTCTATGTTAAGGACTGGTATATGTAATCCAGTTATGCAAATTTGAATAACAGATAGCAATAACCAAAAAAAGAATAAATATAATCATTAAATGTGACAATTTGAATTGATACAATTCTACATATTCATAAGAATACTCAAATGAGGGAAGTTACTATAAAGCATATCAAAATATAGTTGTTGACTGAAAGAAAATATTTATGCTATACATTGGTTTTGGAGCTCTGGTAGCACAGTGTTTAAGGTATCTGACTGTTAACTAGAAGTTGGTAGTTCAAACCCACTAGCCACTCCACAGAAGCAAGACTGGGCAATCTACTTCCATAAAGATGTACTGCCTCACAAACCCAATGGGGATCGCTATGAGTCAGAATCGACTTGACAGCAGTGGGTTTGGTTTTTAGGTTTATAGATTGCTTTGATTTTTTTTTGTTTGTTTGTTTTAATATTTCTAAGTGGAAAGGAATTGCTAAATGAGGTGTTCTTTTTTTTTTTTTTTTCCTGTTTAAAGCAAATACATTAAGTATAAAGCCAGAACTTATCAGTTGCTGAGTCATTTCTGTTCATATGCTGACTTACATGTTTCAGAACAGTGCTTCATAGGGTTTTAAGTGGCTGTGATATTTCAAAAGTAGATCACCAAGGCATTGAGAAAAAGAAAGAAATAGAGAGATACATAGGAGGTTGCAGTGTAGTAAACTACATAGTGTAGCTTTTCTAGCCATAAGTCTTTGTAAACTACATGATGTAATTTGCTACAAACAACTGAGTAGCTCTTCACTTAATTATCCACCTGGGGTATTTCTGTTGAGAGTGTCAGTCTTCTGGGAAGTTCCCTCTCTCTCTCTCTCTCTCTCTCTCTCTCTCTCTCTCAGGTGTATAGAATTCTGATGTTGGGATTGGTTAATTTGGCCACTCGGCCAGGCTAAAAAAGGAGCCCTCCTAAACGCAGGAGTCTCTCTGACTGCTGGCTGAGAAAGATGTGCTGCTGAGAGAAATGTTCCCACCCCTGAGAGACACACTGCTGAGAAAGAGACATCGAGAGACATGCATTGCTGAGAGAGAGACATGCACTGCTGGGAGAGAGACTGAGAGAGACTATTGGCTGAGAGACGGAGGGCTGAGAGAGACTGAGGATTGTTCCTGAACTTGAATTGTAGCCTGGTGTTTCCCTAATAAGCCCCATAATCTGTGAGCTCTGTGTGGCCACTGCAGTGAATTATCGAACCCAGGAGAGAGGTGGTGAGGGCTGTGGGAGGAATGATTGTTGTCAGAGTTGATGAAAGGGATGGAGGGAAGCAGCATGTCTGGCCTCACAGGAATAGGCCTTGGGCTATTGATGGTGATTCTGTCATCCTCTTGTGAGATTAGAAAAGGTCAGAAGATGTGGCCTCCCTGCTTCTTTGGCAGAGGTACAGACAACAAAGATGAACCCTTTTGCACCTACAGTACTGCATTGTTAGCAATGGCAAACATTGATCCATGGGTGGATAGAAGGGTGGACAAGCTTAATGACCAGATGTGTTGAGGCAGTGGGTAGTGTGCCCATGACTATGTATAGGGTTGGCAGACTATGATTCTTCAAGCATATGTGCTTTTGTAAGTGCTGTAAGAATGTCCAGGTATATAGCAGGGCTGACAAGGTGCAAGGTTGTGGTGGCTTCTTGGCCACAGCCCGCTACCCAGAAGGAATGATTAGTTGGACCTGTGGGCTCAGGACCATGGTCTCAGGGGACATGAAACTCATTGGCATAACGTACTACACAGAAACATTGTTCTACATCCTAGTTTGGTGAGTAGTGACTGGGGTCTTAAAAGTTTGCACATGGCCATCTAGATGCAACAATGGGTGTCTCCTTATCCAGAGCCAGGAAGAATGAAGAAAATCAAAGATACATGGAAACTATTAGTCCAGGGGACTGGTAGACCATGTGACCCTCAGCTTATATGACCATGAGACCAAAGAACTAGATGGTACCCCACTACCACTGTCAACCACTCAGAGGGGCTTCAGTGCAGGAGATCCTGGATAGAGTGGGAGAACAATGTGGAACAAAACGCAAAATCATAAAAAATAAAATTAAAAAAAAAAAAAA
>NW_006922403.1:295117-329341 GCF_000298275.1 Orycteropus afer afer
AAAAAAAAAAAAAAACAGATTTGCTGGTCTGATAGACCCTGGTGAGACCCCTGAGATTATGGTCCCTCGCCATCCTTCTGGTCTGGAATTGAACTCTCACTCCTGTGGCTTTCAGTCAAAGAACAGACAGGCATATGAGGTGAACATTTACATCAGATAGATACACTACTTGGAGGATCAATCATGGGAGAACAGAAGTGCAGTGTTTGCATAGGAAGACAGCTCAGGGTGCAGAGTGCATGGCAGGGAAAGAGACAGAGAGAGGTAACTATGGGGAAGAATTGGGAAGAGAGCTGTTACATTGTGAGGAATTTCAGTCAATGCCATAAAGGAAAATGTGTATGAACTGTTGCATGGAAAATGAATTTTCTCTGTAAATTTTCATTCAAATAACAATAAAAATTATAAAAACTAAAAAGAAAAAAGCAAATCACCAAGCTTTTCTTCTGAGGGACGTCTGGGTAGATTCAAACCACCAATCTTTCAGTTATTAGCCAAGTCTTTAACCATTAACTCCACCTAGAAACTCCTGTGTAAAATAAAGATATATATGTTTTTTCCTATCTGTATAAATAAGATAGAGTGAACAAATGCTTAAGTGAATCACAAACAAGGAAATAATAACAACTATATCAAACACAGAAAGATAAATGGACCCAGAATCAATGGTTCAATTAATAATCAGAGAGAAAGAGATCACAGAAGCTGATTTGTATAGGTGGTAATAAATTGTAAGTGGTAAAATAAGGATACCCCAGTGTTTTGCTTATCTAGTGCAGCTCTAACAGAAAACAACACAAGTGCATGACTTTTACAAACAGGGATTTATTCTCTTACAGTTTAGAAGGCTACAGTCCAAGTTGAAAGTGCCAGCTCTAGGGGCTGGGTGAAGACCCCTGACCTTGTTCTTCAGCTCTGCCCCTTGCTCATGGCCCACTGGAGCTGGAGGCATCTCTTAACTCAGGCAGCTGCTGGTTGCTGAGGCTGACAAAGCCAAGGTCAACAAGTAAAATGGCACAGTCCCAAGATTGTCAAGCAATATGGCAGGCCATTAGTTAAAGTCCATAAATACCCTCAAGATTGGCAGGCAACATGGCAGGCCACTCACTGATGATTCAGCCAAATCTAGGATCCTGATGTGCCAAAAGCTCTGAGACCTTTCTCAAAGCTTCTTCTCATATACTGGAAGCAGATCACTTCCTTATGGCAGCTACTCAGCTGTTCACAGCAGAACCCACCATGGAGTTGATTACCAGTCTCCTCATGGTAAATAACTACATCCAACTGCCCAGACATTAGAAACCAGGCCCAGACAAGTTGACACATAACTTTAACTACCACACCCAGTAAACCCTAAAAAATAAACTAGTTCAGTGTTCTATAAAGGAGTTGATCTCAACCCTCCATCACTTTACAGCTATTAAATTGATTATATTACACCACTACTAATTGTAATGAAAATGTTCAGTGAAACCTGTGAGACCTGGAATTCGATGGAACTGCCTTGTTTTTCCTAGGTATTTCAAGTTTTCTGCCTTTGACAGGGTTCAATCTTACCACCTTTGTATCACTTTTTTCAGTGGAAAATATTTAACAGCATTCCACCCTATACAGATGCTGGCTTTCACAGTCTTTATTACACATGTATTTAATAATGCCAATGAAGTAAATCATTATATCACATCAGCAGGAGAATTGCTCATGTAACACATGACTTCCATAAAAAGATTAGAGAAGACCTTATTTGTAGGAAATATAAATAGCTAAAATAAAAAAAAATTACACACACACACAACAATTTAAGAGTACCATAGCATTGTCCCCATATTCATGTTTTTCAACTCCTCAGTTTTATTTGGTCAAATTCATCATTCTGTATGTCTGAACATTTTCTGCTTTTGTCTTATGGTTTCAGATAAAAAAAAAAAAATGATTGTTTTTCTCTGCTTATCATTGTATAAAATAGAGCCAAAATAGAATTTTATTTTGTTCAAGTAAATATTTAGGAGCTCTGGTAGCGTAGTGCCTAAGGCACTTGGCTGCTAACCAGAAGGCTGGTAGTTCAAACCCACCAGCCACTCCTCACAAGGAAGGTTGGGCAATCTACTTCCATAGTGATACTGCCTCAGAAACCCAAAGAGGGATAGCTGTGAGTCGGGTCTGACTCAAAGGCACATAACAACAACAGTATTATTTAATATTATTTGCTACTGTTGGATGGAATATTGTATAATGTTACATCATGCATAATTAACCAGCCAACTGACCAGACTTCATTTAGTAAAAGACCCATTCCTGTTGCAGACCACCTGTCTGTAAGTAAGATCACAGGATTGTGAGCAGGTAGACATAGCTAAAGACTCTATTCCAATGAGTTTTGATGTGGAAGGTTCCAGAGGACTCCCATTATTTGGAAGTATAAATATCAAATAGCTTGCTTAGGAGCCCCAGGGCCTTTCAATAAACAGTATATAACAGGATATTTTCTCCATGACCTCTGTTCAATCTTAGTGTGATTTACCCTTCACTGAATTCCCTCTAACTCCAGACTGTGGCTCATTTTACTTGAAACCAAAACCAAACTCAATGCCTTCGAGTTGGATCCAACTCTATTTTACTTAAGGAAATGATATTATCCTAACCCTCTACCTGCAAGCATGAAAAAACTCCAACATATCACCTGGAAAAACATGGGGATTTCCCTTGTTCATGATCTAATATTATATTGAGCTTGCCTTATTTTAAGGAAAAGCATATGGCCCAGACCTTAGGGATAAAGTACAATGAGCAATAAATTGGGGAACAAGATTTTTCGTAAACCTAATCTTTGACATAAAAAAACAATTCCTTACAAAAAACAGAATGTTTTCATGTAGAAATTCAGACAGTTGGAGAGTAAGAAGGCCTATCTTCGCTCTTATCATTAACTCACCTCAGCAGTGAATGTAAGTATCAGGCAAATAGAGCTTTGTAATGAATGAAGCTATTAGATTAGGAAGACTTCAAAGTGACTTTGAAGGCAATGAATTGATCAAGTATGTCTTACAGATCTCTACCTGTGCCATATGGTGCTTAGATTTCCTTAACTCTTCTCTTTATTGACAAGTATATAATTGACCCAGAGATACTTTCATTCCTGAGTGTTAACAGTAAGCCTTCCTTGCTCCATTATCTGCTGATTTGTTATTTTGAAAATTCAGCATTTCCATGTTTCTGCTTCTGTTTTCAGAGACCCTAATTGTTCTGGTGCATCTTTGCTCTGTATTTTAATTTCTCCTTGTAATAACTTCTATTCAATGTTTTCTCTGTTATCTGACATCTGCCACTGCAAACAACCTCTGATTCTCTCTGTATGGTTCCAGTGAAAAGACCCCAGAAAAGATTTATCTTAACCCAAGCAGCCTATCAACTACAACTACATCTGTGAAAGGAGGTGATGGAGAAACTCAATATCATCAATAAAAATAAGGTCAGGATTTGACTGTGGAATAAGCAATCAATTGCTCTGCTCTTATGCAAGTTCAAATTGAACCCAAAGAAAATTAAAACAAGTCCATGAGAGCCAATTTATGACATTGATTATATCCAACCTGGCTTTAGAAATAATTTCTAATAGAATAGAGTGAATACATTGAACACCAATGACAGAAGACCAAATGAGTTGTGGGATGACATCAAGAACATCATACATGAAGAAAGCAAAAGGTCATCAAAAATACAGGAAAGGAAGAAAAGACCAAAAGTGATGTCAGTAGGGACTCTGAAACTTGTGCTTGAACAGAGAGTAGTTGAAGCAAATGGAAGAAATGAGTAAATCTAAAAGCTGAACAGATTTTTCAAAGGGCAGTATGAGAAGACAAAGTAAAATAATATAATTAAATTTACAAAGACATGGAGTTAGAAAATCAAAAGGGAAGAACACATTTTGTATTTCTCAAGGTGAAAGAGTTGGAAAAAGATTCAAGCCTCAAATAACAATATTGAAGGATTCTAGGGGCAAAATATTGAGTGATGCAGGAATCATCAAAAGAAGATAGAATGAACATACAGAGTCACTGTACCAAGAAGAATTGGCCAACACTCAAATATTTCAGGAGGTAGCATATGATCAATAACCAATGGTATTGAGGAAAGAAGTCCAAGCTGCACTTAAGGAATTGGGAAAAACAAAGCTCCAGGAATTGATGGCATATCCACTGAGGTGTTTTTTAGAAATGAATGCAGCACTGGAGGTGCTCACTCAATTACACCAAGAAAATTGGAAGACAGCTGTCTGGCCAACTGACTGGAATAAATGATATTTCTGCCCATTACAAAGAAAGGTAATCCAACAGAATGTAGAAATTAGCAAACAATATCATAAATATCATGTGCAAGTAAAATTTTGCTGAAGAAAATTCATCAAAGTTGCAGCAGTATATTGTCAAGGAACCACCCAAAATTCAAGCTGGAATCAGAAGAGGGTGTGGGACAAGGGATATCATCGCTAATATCAGATGGATCTTGGCTGAAAGAAAAGAATACAAGAAAGAGGTTCTCCTGTGTTTTACTGACTATGCAAAGACATTTGACTGTGTGGTTCATAATACATTATGAATAACATTGTGAAGAATGGGAATTCCAGAACACTCATGAGGAACCTATACATGGACCAAGAGGCTCTTGTTCAAACAGAACAAGGGGGTACTATATAAGGTTTCATATCAGGAAGGGTGTACATCAGGGTTATATCTTTTCACCATACTTATTCAGTCTGTGTGCTGAGCAAATAATCCAAGAAGTAGGACTATACGAAGAAGGATGTGGCATCAGAATTAGGGGTATACTCATTAACAACCTGTGGTATGCAGATGACACAACCTTGCTCGCTGAAAGTGAAGATGACTTGAAGTACTTATTGTTGAAGATCAAAGACTGCAGTCTTCACTATGGGTTACACTTCAACATACAGAAAACAAGCATACCCCCAATTGGACCAATAAGCAACATCACAATAAATGGAGAAAAGATTGAAGCTTCTGGGAATTTCATTTTAATTGGATCCACAATCAACAGCAATGAAAACAGCAGTCAAGAAATTAAATGTCGTGTTGCACTTGGTAAATCCCCTGCTAAAGACTTCTTTAAAGTGTGAAGGAGCAAAGATATCACTTTGAAGACTAAGGTGCATCTGACCCAAGCCACAGTCTTTTCACTTGCCTCAAATAGATGTGAAAGCTGGGTAATAAGGCATTTGACTGCTAACCAGAAAGCTGGCGGTTTAAATCCACCAGCCACTCCTCAGAATGAAGGTTGGGCAATCTACTTCCATAGTGATACCGCCTCGGAAACCCAAGAAGGAGTCACTCTGGGTCAGATCCGACTCAATGGCAGTAACTTTGGTTTTTTGTTTTTTTTAAGAACAGTTGATGCATTTCAATTATAATGTTGAACAAGAATACTGAAAGTACCTTGGAGTGCCATCAATATGAACAAATCTTTCCTGGATGAAGTGCAGCTGGAATGCTCCTTAGAAGTGAGAGTGGCCAGATTTCACTTCATGTACTTTGGTGATATGGTGAGAAGGGGTCAGTCCTTGGAGGAGAGTATCATGTTTGGTAAAGTAGAAAGTCAGTGAAAAAGAAGAGTCTCAACAAGACTGATTGACTTATTAGCTGCAATGATGGGCTCAAGCATTGCAAGAATTGTGAGGAAGGTGCAGGACTGGTGTTTTGCTCTGTTGTATATAGGGTGGCTATGAGTTGAAGGCTACTAGACAGCACCTAACAATAACAGTAACTCTTATTTTAAATAAAAAGATATTAAGGTTCATAGGATTGAAACATTGTATCAAAGAGTAAATGGCATGCATTTTTAGATAGGAAACTCTGCTCTTCTGTTTTCAAATACCACAAGTAGTCTATGACATTGTTAAGTTCAATATTGATAAAAGATCATAATCTTTTTTATCAATAATTGATAAACGTGTTCCAAGTTAGTGCATAAAAAGTCAAATGATATATTTGGTACATTTAATGCTTCAAGTCCAAGTCAAAACATGAATTTAAAGAATAAATAGAATTTGGACAAAGAAAGAGATAAGAGAGCAATTTTTAAGTATGAAGAACAATGTGAAGAAGAAAAGTGTTTAAAAAATCAATACAGCAATGTGTATATTGTGCTGATGAGAAGAGAAAGTTGTTAGGATGGAGAATGGTCAACATGACTGAACAGGGTATGATGACTTGGAAGCTCTTTAGAGATTTTGTAGACAAACTCACTCATTTTGAAGATGAGGACTCAAGAAAGAGAAAGAATAAGTAGAAATCAAAGCTGTCATGTGAATTCAGGTTCCCTTCATCCCAGCCAAGAAATTTGTGCTCTTTCCTCTGTACTTCGAGGCACTATGAGAATTTCAAAGGTATATAAAGGAGTATCTTAAAAGTGGAGTGCAACCCACTGTGGCAGCGTAAACCAGGCAACATTTATTTTTTCCATGTGGCTTTATATGATCTTTTGGGAAAGTTTCTTCTGGTAAAACCACAGTTTTTATGATTCCAGAGAGCTCTCAGTGGACATTCTTCACCTATTTCCTATGACAATAAGTGGTCATGACTTGGCTCAAGAGGTGGTTCCTAAAGGCATTTCTGACAGAGAAGATGTACTCAAAGACAACATCACCAGAAACCTCCAGAACTAGAAGTATTCTCAGATTTTATGGAAAGTACTGGTGATTCTGTCATGTTTTTCTAAGACAAACAATGAAAATAGTTTCAATCTCTGTTATTGGCAAATGTCAATCCCTTTTTTTTTTTTTTAATCTGAAGAATTTTACATTTTGTGCAGGTCATCAAACATTTCAAATCAAGTGCTGTTGTTTCTGTTAGCCACAATAATGTTGGCCTTCCACTTACTGCAAAGCCCTCTAAAATGGATGGATTGTGCTGCCTGATCCTGAGCCACCTTCACGATTGGCTGCTGGTTGGACTGTTGTGATCTATAGGATTTTCAGTGGCTGATTTTTGGAGGTAGATCACCAGACCTTTCTTTCTGGTATGTCTTACTCTAGAAACTCCACTGAAACATGTTTAGCTTCATAGCAACATCCAAGCTCCACTGACAGATGAGGGCTGTCTGCATATGAGGTACATTGGCCAGTAATCATACCCAGGTATCCCTGCATGAGAAGAGAATTTCACCACTCAATCTATAGTGCCCCCTTATGCAAGTGTAGGAGGTGATATTTTGAAGCATTAACCTTTCTCCTTTCTTTATAACATTTTTCCTTATAATTTTCTCTTCCCACTTGCTTCTCTCCACTCAAATATGTGAACATACATAAAATTATGTCATTATAGATGAAGTCTTTTACCCAGTCCCTCAGAATAAGATTGCCAATAGAAGAGACAAATAAAAGTTATTATTTGGATTCTTCCTTTTACAATCTGAGACACTGCTGTCCCTAAAATCCGAATGAAATATTTTATGATTTTAAGGTACAACCTCAATATTTTTTAGACTTTCTTTTCCTCTGTCAAATTAATTATTATTTTTTACTGTCTTTATTCATGGTAGGTATTATGTGTATACTTAGGTAGACTATAGTACCTCAGGTGCCCTCACCCAATCAGCTGAACTACCAAGGAGTAAGCTGAGTTTCAGGAAAACTGAAAAACTGCAAAACCTTCACAAGATAACAGGCATGATTAAAGCAGACTTAAGTCTTATTGACTAACTTGCTGTTTTTCCCCATTTTATCATATTCTTTCAAGTGAATAATATAGCCAGCCCTTCTTTTCTTTTCCATGGGCCCTAAATTCTTTAGAGTTACTATTCCCATTGATGTATTCTTTGAAGCATAACCCTTCACCCCAAATAGTTTCAACTGAGAACCATAGCCCATACAAGGACCCCGGGAAAGGAGACACCCAGCCTTGAAGCAACCAAGATAAAGGAGCAAATGGAGGTACCCCTGGCAGCACAAGAGGCCTGAAGATGCCCACCCCCATATTCCCAGAGTAGATTGCACCATCTTTCTTCTGTAGAGTCGCTGGCCAGTTCGAACCTCTAACTTTCTGGTTAGCAGTCAAATGCTTAGGCACTACACCTCCAGAGTTCCTATGTGCCCTTGAAGAGCCTCGATGCTTTTGTTTTCTAATGATTCTATGATAGGCATAAGTGGAGCTGGAATCCTGTATATAACCCTGATGTCACTAGAAGGTTCCTGGGTTGAGCATGTATTTACTGAAAAGAAGATCACCTGATCCTGTCCTCTGCCCCAGATTCATCCTGGGCTGGAACCTCATTGTTTGCTTTCTGAGTGGCTCAGCCTGGGCCTGGAGGGCCAGCAGGATAATGGCAGCAAGGAGGGAGAGAGTCCTCATGACTGTGGGTCACCTGGAGGTCAGTGATCTGCATGAAGCATAAGCCTGAGTGTGTTGGTGCGTGAAGAGTCAACCAGTATTTATGTGTTAGGAGACGACTCACAGGTGAATAATCGAGTTAAGGACGGTGTGTATTAGTTCTGGGGTTGGTGTTTGAGGCTTCATCTTCCCCTCAAAGTCATTTTGGTGTAACTCTATTCTAGTAGTTTTAATGGCCAACAGAGATTTATGTGTCATGTCCATACTTGGTGCACATTGACAATGATAATAAGGACCTGATGTATTTTCCTGTTCTCTGCCTGCTTGAATATTTACCTCTTAATATTCACAAAGGAAGGTTAATAATAAAGGAAGGAATTTAATAATTCAGGAAAAGAAAAATACCTTTTATTTTCTGAAAAATGCCCTGGCTGGATGTTGAGACCTTTGGACCAGACCCTGATCCCAATGGAGCAGAATGTTAATTCACTTCAAGACTCAAGGTTGAATAATCCTGCCATTAAGGAGCCTTCCAAGTTATAGGGAGAGTAAGTTGCTTTCTGAACTGGTGTGGAGAAGACTATGACTTGACCAAGCTTCTGGTAAAATGAACTTCAGATTAAGGGCCAGTAGGATATTAGGTAATGCACTAGTCAGACCAAAGCCAAAAGTTAGACACACATAACATGCTCACTAGTTACATCTCTCCACTTTGAGAACTGTCAAACTGACACAGACACACACCATCTCATTCTGAGTCTTTGAATTTTTCAATAAAAAGTCATTTATGAATTTGGAGTAAAATTCAAAAGGTAGAAATAGTAATGAGTAAAAAAAGTAATAATTTCTTCTTTTATCCCTGTGCCCAGACCTTCAGCTTTGCTCCAGAAAATCACCACTACTAGCAATTATGCACATTATTTTACAGTTTGCTTTATTCAACAAATGATAAAGCATGGATACAATTGTATACCAATCAATTGTATAGAGTTGTCTCATTTTTTAAAAGAGATATATAGTATTCCATTGTTCCTACATGCTATAATTTAATGATTTTCTGTTATTGTTGTTGTTATGTGCCATCAAGTCGTTTCTGACTCATAGAAACCCCTCTTGGGTTTCCGAGGCAGTATCGCTACAGAAGTACATTGCCCAATCTTCTTTCCTAGGAGTGGCTGGTGGGTTTGAACCACCAGTCTTCTGGTTATCAGTTAAGTGCCTAGGCATTATGCCACCAGAGCTCCCATGATTTTCCATAGACATTTTTTTTAACCATATTTTTTATTAATAAAATATCTTTAATTTAGTTATTTCTAAATTTTTGAAGTTACAAGCAAAATTGAAATGAATATCATATCATATGATTCATTTTATCCATAAGTGATTATATATTAGAGAGAGATTTCTAGAAGAACATAGCTGGTTCAATGAACATGTCTTGTACATTTTATAGATATCACCACATTGCCTTCCACAAAAACTTAACAATATTGAGTAACATTGCAACGAACATGGCTGTGCATATATTTGTTCATGCCATCGCTTTTATTTCTCTAAGGTATACATGTAGTAGTGATTGATAGATTAAATAGAATATCTATTTCCAATTTTTCAATGAAGTCCCATAATGTTTTCCACAGTAGTTGTACCATTTTACAGTCTACCAGCATTGTATGCAAATTTCAATCTCTCCACGCCCTCCTCAGCATTTGTTTTTCTCTGTCTTATTGAACTTTGCTATTAACGCTGGGGTAAGTTGATATTTCAATTTTGTTTTGGTATGCTCTTCCATTACATTGGTCTCTTTTAGTTTCTTGCGATAGTTTTGTAGTTTTCTTTTATAGGTTATTTATATTTTGGTTAGATTTATTCCTAAGTACTTCATTTTTGAGGTGGCTACTGTAAATGGTCTTGTTGTCCAGATTTCCTTTCAGTCTTCTTTCTGTTAGAATAAAGGAATCTGACTGATTTTTGTATGTTGATATTGTACCCCATCAATTTTCTGAATCTTCTATAAGTACCACCAATTTTCACGTTGAGTCTGTGGGATTTTCTAAGTATATGATCATATCATCTACAAATACATGTAGTTTACTTCCTTTTTACCAATTTGGATGCTTTTTATTTCCCATTCTTGCTTTATTGCTTTGGCTAGGACTTCTAATACAATATTGAATAGGAATAGTAATAAACGGCATCCTTGTCTGGCTCCTTTTGCAAAGGAAAAGCTTTCTCACTGTCTGTGAGACCCACCAGCTCTTCTATGGGAGAAAGTTCAGGCAATTTGCTTCCATAAAGTTTTATAACCTTGTAAACCCTATGGGGCAGTTCCATTGGGTCCATATAAGTGGGAATAGATTTAATGGCAATGGATTTTGTTTTTGTTTTTTTCTGTTGGCTGTTGCTTTTGTATGTTGTTGTTGTTATTTGCCATCAAGTCACCCCCGACTCATAGTGACCCCTCCTTGGGTTTCCGAGACAGTATCACTACAGAAGTAGGATTGCCCAACCTTCCTTCTGAGGAGTGGCTGGTGGGTTTGAACCGCCAGCCTT
This sequence comes from Orycteropus afer afer, assembly GCF_000298275.1. NCBI lineage: Eukaryota > Metazoa > Chordata > Mammalia > Tubulidentata > Orycteropodidae > Orycteropus > Orycteropus afer. The sequence goes on from NW_006922403.1 coordinate 306,013, forward strand.
CTGGTTAGCAGTCAATTGCCTTAGGTACTATGCTACCAGAGCTCCTGTTGCTTTTGTATATATGTCCTTATTTATGTTGATGAATTTCCCTCCTGTTCCTCTTTAGTAGAGCATTTTTATTTTATTTATTTTTCCTTTTTTAAAATATTTTTATTGTGATTTGGTTAAAAGTTTACAGAAAAAGTTCATTTTCCATACAACAGTTTATACACATGGAAAAGATGCTATATTTTGTCAAATGCCTATTCTGCATTGACTGATATGATCAAATGATCCTTTTCCTTTTTTTCTTTTTTTGTGACAGTGGATTATGTTGATAGCTTTTCTAATGTTGAATGATCCTTGCATATCTGATATGACTTCCAACTGGTCACGATGCATTATTTTTTTTTTTTTTTTTTTTTTTGACATACTGCTGGATTCTAATGGCTAGAATTTTGTTGAGATTTTTTTTTGTGTGTGTGTGTCTATGTTCATGAGGGATATTGGTCTATAATTTTCTTTCTAAGCAGAGTCTTTGCTTGGCCTTGGTATCAGGGTTATGCTTATTTTATAGAATTAATTTGGGAGCATTTCCTCCTTTTCTATATTCTTCTATAATTTGAGTAGAATTAGTCTCAGTTCTTCTCTGAATATTTGGTAAAATTCACCAGTGAATTCATTTGGGCCCGAATTTTTGTTCTTGTTGTTTTGACTATTTTTATGATCTGTCTAATATCTCCTTTTGTTATGAGTCTGTTCAAATTTTCAACCTCAGTCTATGTTAGTTTGTGTAAAAGGTATGTTCCAGAAATTTATTTATTTCTTCCAGGTTTCAAACTTGTTGGAGCAGAGCTATTCATAGCTTTGTACTATATTTCTTTTTATTTCTAGTCTTGTTTCAGTGTTTCCCATTTCATTTCTTATTTTTATTATTTGCATTTCTTTTTCTTTTCCTATGTTAGATTTGCCAGGAGTTTGTAGATTTTAGTAATTCTTTCAAACAATTATCTAGTCTTGTTGATTAATTTTATTATTTTTCTGTTTTATTTCTTGCTGTTCTAATCTTTACTATTTCTTTTCTTTGGGTGAGTGCTAATGATGCTGTTCTTTATCTAATTGTTGGAAATGTTCAATTATGGCTTTTATTTTGGTTCTTTCTTCATTTTTGATGTGTGAATTTATCAGAGTAAATTGCCCTCTTTGAGAACTGCTTTTGTTACATCCCAATGGTTTTGGTATGTTGTGTTTAATGGAAGGACTTTTTAAATTTTGTTTTTATTACTTTTTTCACCTAGTAATTTCAAAGTAGGGTGTTATACAGTTTCCATATATTTGATTTTTTTTCTTTGCTCTGCCTGTTGTTGATTCTAATTTTATAACTTGATCTGAGAAGATGTTTTGTAGTGTTTTGATATTTTAAAATTTATTTTGACTTCACTTGTCCCCTAATATATGTCTATTCTATAGAATCTACCATGTGCACTGGAAAAAAAAATGTATATTGTGATGTTCGATGGAATGTTCTATAAATATGTATGAGCTCAAGTTTGTTGATTGGGTTGTTAAGCTCTTCTGTATCTTTATAGACTTTTCCTTCTTTATGTTCTGTCCTTCATCAACTGTGGTATATTAGACTCTCCTACTATTATTGTGTAGTTTTCTGTTTCTCTTTTCAATTATGTTAAAGTGTGATTTATGTATTTTGGAGTTTTTTCTTTTTTTTTACTGGGACCATACTTATTTATAATGGTTATATCCTCTTGTTCAGTTGATCCTTGAATTATTACTATAGTCCCTTGTCTCTTTTTCTGGTCTTTCCTGAAAGTCTATTTTATCAGAAAATAATATTCTCACTTCTTTTTTTCATTGTCATTGCTTGTTTTCTTATTCATTTTGTTACTCTCTATCTCCTGCCTGGTGCATTTAAGCCATTAACATTGAATGTAATTATTGATAGGTATGAATGTATTCCCTTCATTTCATTTCAAAAGTGTCTCAAGAGGCAAAGTAAAGTATTACAATGTAAGGTGCAAAGATCTGGGGTTAGATAAACCAAAGAGAAGAGCATGCTTGAGATTTCTCAAGCTGAAGAACTGAAGAAAAAAAAATTCAAATTTCAAATGTAATTTAAACTTTAGTGCTGTAAGGCTCTGTGGGCAAAATATTGAATCACCCAGAAATCATCAAAATAACATGGAAGGAATATACAGAGTCACTGTACCAGAAGGAATTTGTTGAGGTTCAATCATTTCAGGAGGTAATTTTCCAGTGGGTCCTGGGATGCTGAGAGAGGGTCCTTGCCTTCTCCTGACAAGGAATTGAGCAGGAGAGGCAGAGAGTCTACATGAACCAAAGTTTATTAAAGAGAAAGGAGAGGGGAGGGGCTCATGAGGGAGAGATAGAGAGAGGGACTCCAGTCTATGCTAACCTCCAGTCTCTTCTCAAACAAAGGATTTGATGATTTATAAAGGGTTTAGGGTGTGGGGAGTGGGGAGAGAGCTCCATCTTTATTCATGGAGTGGATGGTGATTGGGGCTGTGTACTGAAGCCTTCAGGATTCCAGTTCGATTCCCAGTAGATGCTTTAGAATTGGATTAGACTGGTTTGCCTGCAAATAGCCTGCAAAAACACATTCTGCAAAAAGAAACATTCTGCAAAAACATCTGAAAGCATCCTGGAAAACGTAAAGGGCGGTACTAGGGGAAGGTTGTTTGTTCTTTTTTCCTCCTGTTCCAGGATCTAAATTACAGCTAGGCTTGGTTTTAGCTTTGCAATTTGAGCTTTTATTTAAGCCTTTGTGTCCTGTGGCTTTCCACCTGTCTCAGTAGCATATGATCAACAACCAGATGTGGAAGTACAAGCTGCACTGAAGGAATTGATGAAAAACAAGGCTCCAGGAATTCTTGGAATACCAATTTGGGTATTTAAAAAAAACAGACACAGCACTGAAGGTGCTCAGTCATCTATGTCAAGAATTTTTTAACACAGCTAGTTGGTCAGTTTACTAGAACAAATCCATATTCGTGTTCATTCCAAAGAGAGTTGATCCAACAGAATGTGTAGATTATCAAACAATGTCATTAGTATCACAACAAGTAAAATTTTGCTAGAGATAATTCAAAAATAGTTACAGAATTACCTCAATAGGTAACTGCCAAAAGAAAATCAAGCCACACTCAGAAGAGTATGTGGAACCAAGGATATCATTACTGATGTCAGATAGATCTTGGCTGATCACAGAGAATAATAGAAAGATGTTTACTTGTTTCCTTTAAAGCAAAGGAATTCAGCAGTGTGAATCATAACAAATTATGGATTCCAGAATATTTCATTATATCTGTAATGGTACCTGTAAATAGACCATGAGACTGTCATTTAAATAGAATGAGGGCATATTGTATAGTTTGAAATCAGGAAATTATGTGGTAGGGTTGTATCCTTTCACTGTATTTATTCAATGTATATACCGAGCAACTAATCTGAGAAATGGGACTATATGGAGAAGAATGCAACATGAGGATTTAAGGAAGAGTCATTAACAACCTGTGATGTGCAAACGACAAAACATTGCTTACTGGAAGTGAAGATGACTTGAAGCACTTACTGAAGAAGATCAAAGACTATAGCTTTCAGGATAGATTACACATAAACATAAAGAAAACAGAAATCCTCACACTAGACCCATAGGCAAAATCATGATAAATGGAGAGAAGATAGAAGTCGGGAGGGATATCATTTTACTTGTAGCCACCATCAACACTCATGGAAGCAACAATCAAGAAATTAGTTCTTATATTGCACTGGCCAAATCTGCTGCAAAAGAACTCTTTAAAGTATTAACGAATAAAATGTTACTTTGAAGACTAGGATGTGTCTGACCAAAGTCATTGTACTTTCAATAGCCTAATATGCATGTGAAAGATGGACAATGGATAAGGATGAATAAAGAAGAATTGATGCATTTGAATTGTGGAGTTGGAGAAGAATATTGATGATACTATGAACTGCCAGAAAAAAGAACAAATCTGTCTTGGAAGAAGCACAACCAGAATGCTCCTTAGAGGGAGAATGGCAGGCTTTGTGTCACTTAGTTTGGTCATCCACCACTCCTCTATCAGTTTGTTGTATTGTGGTGGCCTCTGTGTTGCTGTGAGGCTGGAGGCCATGCCTCTGGTATTTCAAATACCATCAGAGTCACAGATGGTGGACAGGTTTCAGCAGAGTTTCCAGACTAAGACAGACTCTTTGGAAGGGACCATTCATTTCTCTAGAAGTGGCCAGTGAAAACCTTATGAATACCAGTGAAACACTGTCTGATATATTACTGGAAAACTTTATGAATGGCTCTGAAACACTGTCCAATATAGTGCCAGAAGATGAGCCTGTCAGGTGAGAAGGCACTCAAAATACAATTAGGGACCAGCTACCTTCTCCAAGTAGAGCCGACCTCAATGATGTGGATGGAGTAAAGCTGATGTGGCATGACTCATATGGGAAGAAACAGCTGGAAACATCCATTGGTAATTGGAACATGGAATGTATGAAGTAGGAATCTAGGAAAATTGGGAGTTGTCAAAAATGAAATGGAATGCACAAAAATAGATATCCCAGCATTAGTGAGATGAAATGGACTGGTTTTGGCCATTTTGTTCATCCATTTCAGGAGGTGGCATGTGATCAAGAACCAATGGTACTAAAGGAAGAAGTCAAAGCTGCACTGAAGGAATTGATGAAGAACAAGGCTTCAGGAATTGACAGAATACCCACTGAGATGTTTCAACCAGTGAATGTCATACTGGGAGGCACTCACTCATCTATGCCAAGAAATTTGGAAGGCAGCTACCTGCCAACTGACTGGAAAAGATCCATGTTTGTACCCATTCTAAAGAAAGGTGATCTCACACAATGTGGAAACGATCAAACAACATCATTAATATCAAGATAAGTAAAATCTTGCTGAAGATAATTCAAAAATGATTGCAGCAGTATATTGACACAGAACTTCCAGAAATGCAAGCTGAATTCAGAAGAGGATGTGGAACAATGGATATCATTGCTGATATCACATGCATCTTGGCTGAAAGCAAAGAATATCAGAAAGATGTTTGCTTGTGCTTTATTGACTATGCAAAGGCATTTGATTGTGTGGATCATAACAAATTGTGGATAACATTGAGAAGAATGAGAATTCCAGAACACTTGATTGTGCTCATGAGGAACATGTACATAAACAAGGAAGCTGTCATTCAAACAGAACTAGGGGATACTGCATCGTTTAAAATCAGGAAGGGAATGAGTCGGGGTTTCATGCTTTCACCATACTTATTCAATCTGTATGCTGAACAAATAATCTGTGATGCTGGACTATATGAAGGAGAATGTGGCATCAGGATTGGAGAAAGACTCATTAATAACTTGCAATACACAGATGACACAACTTTGCTTGCTAGAAATTAGGATGACTTGAAGCACTTACTGATGAAGATTAAAGACTTCAGTCTGCAGTATGGATTACATCTCAACATAAGGGATATGAAAATGCTCACAACTAGACCAATAAGCATCATCACGATAAATGGAGAAAAGACTGAAGTTGTTAAAGATTTCATATTACTTGGTTGCACAACTAATACCAATGGAAGCAGCAGTCAAGACATCAGATGACGTATTGCACTGGGCAAATCTACTGCACAAAACCTCTTTAAAGTGCTGAAGAGGAAGATGTCTCCTTGAAAACTATGGTGCAACTAACCCAAGCCATGGTATTTTCAATTACCTCATATGCATGTGAGAGGTGGACAATGAACAAGGAAGACTGAAGAAGAGTTGATGCTTTTGGGTTGTGGTGTTGGTGAAGAATACTGAAAGTACCATGGACTGCCAGAAGAGCTAACAAATCTGACCTGGACAAAGTGGAGCCAGTATGCTCCTTGAAAGTGAGAATGGCCAGACTTCATCTCATCTACTTTGGTCATGTTGTCAGAAGAGACCATTTCCTGGAGAAGGATATCATGCTTGGTAAAGTGGAAGGTCAATGAAAAGGGGAAGGCCCTCAATGAGATGGATTGACACAGTGGCTGTGGCGATGGGCTCAGGTGTGGTAAGGATTGTGAAGCTGGCACAAGACAGGGCAGCATTTAGTTCTGTTGTCCATAGAGTCACTATGAGTCAGAAGCATCTCAACGGCACCTAACAACAACAGCAACAAGTGTAGTTATTACTGCATAATCTTCGTCAAAGAGGTTCAACCTGTTAATGTCTAAGATGCATTTTATTTATTTTCTTAGAAATTTCCTGTCATTTTATTGCCCCCTTTTCAAAGGGACTGGTTTGTTTATTTGTTCATTTCAAATAGCTTTGTATTAGCTGTTTATATATTTAAAAAATTAGCTCTTTGCCATATGTATTACAAATACTTTTCAGAGTTTTTCATTTCTTTTGTCCTTTTTACTTTTATCATCTAGAAACTATGTTTTTTTTTAATTGAAAGTTTTCCAATGTCTTCCATGATTTCTGATTTTTTCTGTCTTTCCTTCTTAACTTTGTAAAAATAACTCTTCCATGTGTTAGTGCCTTTATGTTTCTTTTGCAGTGAGTCAGAGCTGCCCATACCAACTGCTCCACCTTCTCAGAGAAGGCAATGTTTTCCCCATGACCTAGAAATCTTACAAAGATGACCTTGCTACAAAGATATGGTTCTACCTTAGTAGCTTTATAAGATGATGCTTTTATTTCCAGGTATAACTGCTTATCTCTGGAATAAATATTTTGGTTCCATTAAACAGCAGGCAGATATTTTAGACAAAAAAAATGTATTGTGGATATTCAATATTGAGGCAGATGTAGAAGAGAGAGGGTTATCCAGATGCCTGTTTTTTTTTTAATATATGAACAGTACATACACCTTCCTATCAAGTAGGTGGGAAACATGGCCATGATTATAGCTTCTAGATCAGAGGAAAATCAAAGGGATCTGGGGACAAGGGAACTCTATGTAGTATATTCTCCCTTCTTATCTGCTCCTCTGGGTCACAATCTTGCCCCAAACATAAGCACACACATAGACATTGCAGTGCAAACACAGAACTCCCTTTACAATGCATGACTTACTAACTCTGTTCTTACACTCAACTAACTTGTGCACACATAGAGATATTTATTTTCCCTCCTCAGGGATATTCGGCACCTTGCTGAACCCCAAAAGGTTCAGAGCCCCAAAATTGATCTCAATTGAAGACTTCTTTCTTTTCTCAACACCATGCATCCTGGAGACTTTGATTGGTTTATCCTGTTGGCAATAGTATATTTTCATACACCTGTCTATAGGCAGATTGTTAATACTCTCAGCCACTGTTTTCTGAGAATAATGAAATCTATTCACTGAGAATGATCGCAAATGAGAATTTTGTATGGTGATATCTTTTCCTTAGCTCCTTGAGGAGTAGAGAAAAAAAGTCAAGTCTCAGGTGTTCACATAAAATCCCAGTACTGGGATCCCATGCATCAAATATCTATTGAACATTAGCAATGGTAAGGTTCTGGGCTCAGAATACTAATAACTCCAATCTTACCTAGATTTCATAATTGAAAATTTTCAGAAAAAATAAGATAGAGTGCATCCAGGTCATATCAAAGTTCTTTGGGGGCGTTGCTCTATTGAGTATTGAGAAAATTAATTGGGTGATGCGAGGTGCTATTATTATCCTTGTTACCTTGGATTTCCTCTGCCTTTTCTACCTCCATCAAAGGTTGTTCCTCTCTGCCTGTTGGAGAGCCTGCATAGTGGTTGGCAAAGAGAACTGAATATACCATGAACTGGCAGAAGAACAAACAAATCTGTCTTGGAAAAACTACAGCCAGAATGGTCCAGAGAAGCAATAACAGCCAAATTTCATGTCTTGTACTTTGCTAATGTCAGAGGGACTATTCCCTGGAGAAGGATATCATGTTTGGTAAAGCAGAGGGTAAGGAAAAAAGGGGAAGACCTTTAGTGACATGGATTGAGACAGTGGCTGCAACAATGGGCTCAAGCATGACAATGATTGTGAGGATGGCACAGGATCAGGCAATGTTTTGTTCTGTTGTACATAGGGTCACTATCAGTGAAAACCAGATCAACTGCACATAAAAATAGCATATGGTAATGGTTAAGTATACGTGATTTGGTATTACCTCTGTTGTTTAATCTTTTGTGATTTTCAGTAAGGTACTTAACCTCTCAAAGGTTAGTTTTCCTATCTGCATAAAAATGGTTAATGGCATCTATTTGGTAGTGTCATTGTGATAATTAATTATATTAGGTGAAGTATACTTAGTAATCAACAAATATTAACTTATTAACTATTATTAGTATAGCAAATATTTCTATATACCCTGAGAACACTACCTGGCATACAGTAGTTATTCAGCTAATAACACTTCTATGAAGTCATACTAGGCTACATCATCCTCAAAAAAATTGGAATTATACATTACTAATCTTGTTTTACATAAGATGTTTAAGCTTATAGGATTTAAATGTTCTGTCCAAGGGTAAACAGCAAGCATTTACTAGAGCTTGTGTTGAATCCCAGGCAGTTATTTTCTGACCATTAGTAGTTTATGAAATTGTTAAGGTCAATATTGGTAAAATATGATAATAATATAAGAAGTATTCCAAGTTAGTGCTTTGTTAAGGAAATGCTTCAAGTCAGAAATACAGCAGGAGCTGAAGGGAGGAATAAAATTTGGACAAGGAGTGAGGTAAGAGACAGTTTTTAAGTATAAAAAACAGTATGAGGAAGAAAAATGTACAAAATCAGTAGAGCAATGTATAGATTGTGATGATGGGAATAGAGAATTGTTAGGATGAAAAAAGGCAAATATGATTGAATTGAATATTATGACTGGGAAGCTCTTTACAGATTTTGTAGACAAATCTACTCATTTTGAAGATGAAGATCTAAGAATGAGACAGAGTAAGTAGAAATGAAAGTTGTCATGCAAACTGAGGACCTTTGAATCTCAGCCCACAGTTTATGTTCTATCCTCCATAGTCCCATGTTCCATAAGGACTTCAGACCTACATGATAGAGTGTCTTAGAATGGGTGTACAATATAGTGTGGCAGTATGAGTCATGAAACATTTTTTTCCCCCTACATGGCTTTATTTGGTTTGGGGAATGTTTTATCTGGAGATACCTCACAATTTTCATGAAGCCAGAGAGCTGTCAATGGATATTCTTCACATGTTTGATAGGGCAATGAGAGGTCATGACCTGGCTCAGAAAACGGCTCCTAAAGGCATTCTGATAGAGAAGATGTGATCAGATAGGCACATCTCCCTAAAGCCAAACTAGAAGACTGCTCAGCTTTTTGTAAAGTACGAGTGGTTCTGTGATTTTCTCTAATCTTCTTTTTTTTCCTTTTGTTGGTGGGGGGGGGAGTAATATGATACATTTATTTTTATTTTCATGAATATTTTCATTGACGCTTACTTATTGAATGAATGAATGTTAGAATGACTACAAAGAGGACTGTGGGAAGTGCCAAATGAATGATATATTTATTTATTATAATTAGACTTCAAAGTTTCGACAAACTTTGTTCTTTTGAGAAAGCAAATATCTATTGGGTAGTTTAAGGAGGAAGAAAATTACACTGAACTTGCAGTAAATCTAAAATATGCACTGTCTTCTGGTCATACTTATTAGGCCTGCTTCTCTCCTCCCCCAGTGTGTAAGGTTATATAAAGGCAATTAGCTCAATTGGCATAATACACTACACAGAAACATTGTTCTACATCTCACTGTGGAGTAGCAACTAGGGTCTTAGAAGCTTGCAAGTGGCCATCTAGATGAAATAATGGGCCTCTCCTCAGCCAGAAAAAAGAAGAATGAAGAAAACCAAAGACAAATGGATACAATTTGTCCAAAGGACTTGTGGACCATGTGAACATCAGCCTATATATATGACCATGAGACCAGAACTAGATGGTTCCTTGCTATTGGCTACCATTGTCAACCATTCAAAAAGGGATCAGTGTAGGAGATCCTAGAGAGAGTGGGAAAAAAATGTGGAACAAAATTCAAAATCACACACACACAAAAAAAAAGACCAGGTTTACTGGTCTGATAGAGCCTGGTGGGATCCCTGAGACCAAGGCCTGTAGTTACCCTTACCCTTCAGTCTGGACTTGAGCTCACGCCTATGGCTTAGATAGATACACTCCTTGGAACAATCGATCATGGTAGAACAGAAGGTCAGTATTTGCACAGGGAGATAGCTTGGGGGGGTGGGCAGGAGTGCATGGGAAGGAAGGACACAGGGAAGAGGTGACTGTGGGAAGGGAAAAAAAAGACAATTAGGAATTGTGGATATCCCTGTTATCCTCTATTTGCTTCACAGTTTTACCTGTTGCATAACTAGCATATTTCCTATCTACCAGACATTATTATTGTGCCCCAGTAACTTAAGATAGATTTATATTACATACTACAAATAGAAGGTATTACCTCCAAACTCTCAATTTGGTTTCTTTCTTTCTTTCTCTTTTTTAAATTGTGATTTGGGTAAAAGTTTACAGAGTAAATTACTTTTCCATTCTATAAGTTATACACATTGTGTTTCATGACATTGATTGCAATCTATACAACATAACAGCTCTCATCTCCCTAATTCCCCGAGTTCCCTGTTTCCATTCATCATTCTGTCCTCCCCATTCTTACTGTCTGAGCTTTGTTTTAGGGCAAACACTGCCCTTTCTGTCTCACATGATTGATTGTTTTAAGAATAGTTATGCCTGTCAGTTGTTTGGCTCAATGTTGATTTACATGGGTGAGTTCACATCAGGTTTGAGGGTATATAAACCAAAAACCAAACTCACTGCCGAGTGGGATCTGACCCATAGCAACCCCTCCTTGGGTTTCTGAAATAGATTGCCCAACCTTCTTTTCGAGGAGTGCCTGGTGGGTTTAAACTGCCAGCCTTCTGGTTAGTGGTCAAATGCCTTAGGCACTATGTCACCAGAGCTCCTATAAGGGTCATAGTCTTGGGAATTCCACTAGTCTCTGTCAGACAATTAAGTCTGATTTATTTTATTATTTTGACTTTTGTTCCACATTTTCCCCTCTCTACCCAGGACCTTCTATTGTGATCCTCTTCAGAGCAGTTGGTAGTGGTAGCCAGGCCTCATCCAGTTCTTCTGGTCTCAGAATAGTTGCATGCATGATCCATTAGAACTTTGAGTATATACCTCCTGAATTTAGAGACCATCTAAAGAATAGATTCGATGCATTGAACACTAATGACTGAAAACGAGAGGAATATGATACAAAATGAGAGTAATATGATACATTTACATGTGGGATGACATCAAGAACATCATCCATGAAGAAAACAAGAGGTCATTGAAAAGACAGGAAAAGAAGAAAAGACCAAAATGGATGTCAGAAGAGACTCTGAAACTTGCCCTTGAGTGAATAGCAGCTAAAGCAAATGGAAGAAATGACAAAATCAAAGAGCTGAACAGAAGATTTCAAACAGCAGTATCAGAAGACAAAGACAATTATTATAATGAAATGTGCAAAGACCTGGAGTTAAAAAAACAAAAGGGAGGAACACACTTAGCATTTCTCAACCTGAAAGAATTAAAGAAAAAATTCAAGTCTCAAATTGCAATATTAAAGATTCTATGGGCAAAATATTGAATGACCCAGGAAGCATCAAAAGATGGAAAGAATATACAAAGTTACTGTACAAAAAGGAATTGGTCAGTTTTCAACTTTTTCAGGAGGTGACATATGATCAAGAAACAATGGTACTGAAGAAGTCTGAGCTTCACTGGGGAGCCCTGGTAGCATAGTGCCTAAGGCACTTGACTGATAACCAGAAGCCTGGCGGTTCAAACCCACCAGCTACTCTTCAGAAGGAAGGTTGGGCAAGCTACTTCCGTAGTGATACCATCTCAGAAACCCAAGGAGGGGTCCCTAAGAATCATGTCCCACTTGACAGAAAATAACAACAACAACAACAAGCTTCACTGAAGGAACTGATGGAATAACCATTGAGAAGTTTCAACCAATGGATGACATACTAGAGGCACTTACTTATCTATGACAAGTAGTTTAGAAGACAACTACCTAGCCAATGGACTGGAAGAGATCAATATTTGCACCCATTCTAAAGAAAGGTGAGCCAACAGAATGTGGAAATTATAGAATATCATTTATTTCACACAGAAGTAAAATCTTGCAGAAGATAATTAAAAAACGGTTGCAGCAGTATATTGAGAGGGAACTTCCAGAAACACAAGCTGGATTCTAAAGATGTGGAATGAGGGATATCATTGCTTATATCAGATGGATTTTGGCTGAAAGTAATACCAGAAAGATGGTTAGAGGTGTATTATGGACTATGCAAAAGCATTCCACTCCATGGATCAAAACAAATCATAGATTACATCGTGGAGAATGAGAATTACAGAACATCTAATTGTGCTCATGAGGAATGTGTACATAGATCAGGAGGCTGTAATTCTAAGAGAACAAGGGGATACTGCATGGTTTAAAATCAGGAAGGGTGGGCATAAGGGTTATATCCTTTCACCATACATGTTCAATCTGTATGCTGAGAAATTAATCCAAGAAGCTGTACCATATGAAGAAGAATGTAGCATCAGGCTTGAAGGAAGAGTCATTAACAACTTGCAATATGCAGACAACACAACCTTCCTTGCTAAAAGTGAAGATGACTTGAAGTACTTACTGATGAAGTTTCAAGATTACAGTCTGCGCTATGAATTACACCTCAACACAAAGAGAACAAAAATCCTCACAAGTGAACCAATAGCAGGATCTTGATAAATGGAGAAAATATTAAAATTGTCAAAGATTTCATTTTGCTTAGATTCATAATCAACACCAATGGAAGGAGCAGTCAAGAAATCAGACATTGTATTGCACTGGGAAAATGTGCTGCAAAAGACCTCATTAAAGTGTTGAAGAGCAAAGATGTCACTTTAAAGCCTAATGTATGTTTAACTTAAGCCATGGTATTCTCAGTCACCTCATATGAATGTGAAACCTGGACAATGCATAAAGAAGGCCAAAGAAGAAGAAGGCCTCATGTGCTCATGAGGAACCTGTTGTACATAGACCAGGAGGCTGTTGTTCAAATGGAACAAGGGGTTAGCATCAGGATTGTATCCTTTCACCATACTTATTCAATCTGTATGCTGAGCAATTATCCAAGAAGCTATACTATGTGAACAACATGACATCAGGATTGGAGGAAGACTCATTAACAACCTATGATAAACAGATGACAATCTTGCTTGCTGAAAGTGAAGATGACTTGAAGATCAAAGACTATATATAGTCTTCAGCATGGACTGCACCTCAACATAAAGAAAATGAAAATCCTCACAAATGGACCAATAAATAACATCATGATAAATGGAGAAGTTTGAAGTCAAAGGTTTCACTTTACTTAGATCCACAATCAGTGCACATGGAAGCAGCAGTCAAGAAATCAGACATTGTATTGCACTGGGAAAATCTGCTGCAAAAGACTTCTTTGAAGTATTGAAGAGCAGAGGTGTCACTTTGAAGACTAGGGTGGTCCTGACCGAAGCCATGGTATTTTCAATCACCTCATATGCATGTGAAAACTAGACCATGAACAAGGAAGATCAAAGGAGAGTTGATACCTTGGAATTATGGTGCTGGTGAAGAATACTGAAAATACCATGGATTGCCAGAACTAACAAATATGTCTTGGAATAAGTTCAGCCAGAATGCTCCTTGGAAGCATGAATGGTCAGATTTTGTCTCACTTACTTTGGCCATGTTGGATTTTGTCTCATTTCCTTTGGCCATGTTGTCAGAAAGGACCATTAGCTGGAGAAGAAAATCAAGCTTGAAAAAGTGAAGGGTCAGGGAGAAAAATGAAGACTCTCTACAAGATCGATCGACATAGCAGCTGCAATGATGGACTCAAATATAGTAAGGATTGTGATGAAGATGGACAACTGGGCAATGTTCCATTGTGTTGTACATAAGGTCCCTATGAGTTGGAGACAACTCAACAGCTCCTAAAAACAAGGTGTTATTGTGACGTTATTTTTTGGATGTAACCGCACCATTCAGTTTAAGATTTAGGTGTAAACTGTGGTTATGTATTAATGTCAATCTGTGCCTTAAGCTACCATTAGTCTTCAAATTACCCAAATATTACAATTAGTATTTTGTTCAATATCCAAGTTCCTGTTACTTGCATCCAAATTAGTCCCAACTAATACACATATCAAACATCAAAAAAGCACAAACATAGAAAACTTATTGTAAAGACATTATTTGGATTAGGAAAGACAGTAAAGACAAGTAAGTCATAAAAGGCAATAACTACTCCCTTCCAGGTTTTCACATATGACCTTGAATTTTTTCCTTCTAAGTTTATGAGCTCTGGTAGCACAGTGGCTAAGACACTTGCCTGCTAACCAGACGGCTGGCGGTTCAAACCCACCAGCCACTCCTCGGAAGGAAGGTTGGGCAATCCTACTTCCGTAGTGATACTGCCTCGGAAACCCAAGGAGGGGTCGCTATGAGTCGGGGCCGACTCGACGGCACATAACAACAACAACAACAAGTTTATGAAACCAAATGACAGAAATGCCTATAGTAAACATCACTCAGGGAACAGACTCCTGAGGGATGCCCCTGAGCATGGCAGAGTCTTCTTTGACAATAGCAGGACATGCTTATTTTGAGGACTGTAGAAGAGGGTGAGCATCAGCCAAAGTGCCATGGCTGAGGGTAGGTGGCTGAGGAGGATCTATGAAAAGTTAAATTTTGAGTGAGGACAGCTATATTAAATAAGTCAAAGTAGAGCAGACAGAAAACTCATTTCCATCAGATCAAATGTAATCTGTCCTGATATTTGGCCAAAGAGGACTTGAGCCCCTCATATACCAGCTGTCTTGGTTCTCTAGTGTTGCTCTAACCACAAGTGGATGGCTTTAACAAACAGAGATTTGTTCTTTTACAGTTTAGGAGCCTAGAAGCCCAAGTTCAAAGTGTCAGCTCTAGGGGCTGCATGAAGACCCCTCAACCTTGGGCTTCAGCTCTGTCTCTTACTCCCAGTCCACTGAAACTGAAGGCTTCTCTTAATTCAGACAGATTTTGGCTGCTGAGGCTGACAAACCAAGGTCAAAAAATAAAATTGCACAGTCCCAAAATTATCGAGCAACATGTAAGGCCACTGTTACAAGTCCAATAACAGTCTAAAGATGGGCAGACAACATGGCCGGCCACTGAGATGAATACTTGGCCAAATGCAGGATCCAGATGTCCCAAAAAGCTAGAGACCTTTCTCAAACCATCTTCTTATATACAGGAAGCAGACCACATCCCTAAGGCAACTACTCGGCTGCTCGCAGTAGATTCCACCATGGAGCTGATTACCAGTTTCACCATGGGGAATAACTACATCCAGCTGGCTAGCCACTCAAAACCAGGCCCAGCTAAGTTAACACACAACCTTAACTACCACACCATCCTTATCTATCTGTGTTCCATGCTGTAACAACACTTGTTCTCCTTGTCTTCTCACCTTCATATTGATGCCTTGCACATTTTGCTGTGTTTCCAAATGGCCAAAGGACTAGTCAAGGGTCCAGTAAACTAGGGCTCCCAGGTAAAATCTTACCCACTGATGGCTTTTGAAATTAGAATTAGAAATTGAACTAGAGTAAAGTTATTTTTCTCTTTTTGTGTCCTTCACTGTTCTTTTTGTGCTACACCAGCATCTTGCTAGAGCTCAGTGGGTTGAGGGGGGTGGGGAAGTGTCATATCTAGAATGCCTGTCTTTTCAAGAGTTTCTCACCCTTTCACTAACATATTTATTCATAGCTTCCCACCTCAATTTTCTTGTGCTACATGATATTGGAGAAAATTTGTTAATTTAATCAAAAATACTTTAGTGATTTTTCACTATGTGTTAAGTAGTTATTTATGTACTGGAATAGTACAATGAACAAATCAGGAAACTCACACTCTAGTCTAGAAAGAGAAATGTTATGGAAAGAAAAAGAGTAAATGAATAGAGTGTAAGTTTTTTTGGAAGATGGCAACCTAGGCAAATACACTATTTAGAACTTCTACAACAAAGACTTGAGACACCAAGTGAAATGGATACAGATAATAATCATAGAACCCTGAGCTTCAAAGGAAAGGATAAAGAAGTAGATCAAATACTGATGGAAATGAAGATATTGAATGAAGAGATAACAAGCAGCAGTAAACTGCCAAAGACACAGCATGGCATTTTGATTTATAGCATATGGTGTTCAGAGTAGAGCAAGAACAAGATAACCAGTTCCACCTGCCCAGGATTGCACAAGCACCCACACTAGGGATCAGGTGACCAGAGGGCAGTCATCTCCTCTCTTACCTTGCACATTTCCTAGTGACCAGAGGTATGATCTCCTCCACCCCCACATACCTAGTGGCTAGCCAACCCTCCTGCCATTGCCAGTGCCGTCCCACTTTTTTTGTTTTAATCTTTCTTCTTAGTTCTTCACTCTCTCCCCCTTTTCTACTTTTCTTTTTCTTTCTTTCTTTCTCTGCCCTTTCTGCCCTTGTCCTTTTTCTTTGATCTTGCAGAGTGGGTTCCCCTCTACAACCATTCATGTGGTTAGTGATTCCCACCCATGTCCCTGTCTGGTCAGAGGTGTGCAATCCCACAGAGTAAGTGCTGCCTCCTGTGCCACAGAGTTCAGCACTTAGGCCAGTACCTTGATGCTTTTTCTTTTTTCATTTTTCTTTCTTATTATTTCCTCTTCCTCCCTCATTTATCTATTATTTCTTTTCATTATTTTTCTGCATCTTCCACACCATCTCTTTTTTTTTTTTTTTTTAATAATGTGGAGCAGGTGCCTGTTTTAGTCAGCAGCACACCCACCCACCTCTCTGTGGCCAGCAGTGTGCAGATACCCAGAATGACCTCTGCACTCAGCTGGAGCTGTGTTCGACAGCTAACTCTTGCACAACTTTTTTTCTTTGTTCTCTTTTTTCCTTTCTTCTCAGTTCTTCCCTCTTCTTTTTATTTTCTTTTATTTGCTTTAGGTTCAAGTTTACAGAGCAGAGTTGGTTTTACATTCAACATTTCGTGTACATTTAGTTTCACTCCCCAATTACCATTCCCAACCCTAACCCAGTCTCCTCCCCACCCAGTA
The DNA here is from genome assembly GCF_000298275.1 of Orycteropus afer afer. Lineage (NCBI taxonomy): Eukaryota > Metazoa > Chordata > Mammalia > Tubulidentata > Orycteropodidae > Orycteropus > Orycteropus afer. The sequence goes on from NW_006922403.1 coordinate 323,207, forward strand.
ACCCTTCCCCCACCCCCTCACCGGCGTGCCCCTCATAGTTTTATGCACTCCTGTTTGTCCTGCATTTCCTCCATGTGAACGTTGCCCTTCTGGTGCCCTGTGGTCAATTGCTCCAAGGGATGTATTTCCATAGAGTATGTGGGTGTGTCACCCTGGGTTGAGTGGTCTGCATGTACATCTTGTTTACTATTGGGCTGAGAGCCAGCCCCTGGGAGTGAGTTTTATTCCAGGCCCAAAATGTATCTTAGGTCCATAACATTGGGTGTCTCACCAGGCTCCCTCTCACCATTAATTCTGCTCATTATTGTGTTTTGGGATTTTTGTTCCACGTTTTTCCTCCCATTCTATCCAGGATCCACAGTTTTGATCCTTTCCTGAGTGGCTGGCCTTGGTAGCCAGGGACCATCTAGTTCTTCTGGTCTTGAGGTCCATCATGTCCTAGGGCTGATTGTTTCCAAGTGCCCTTGGTTTTTTGCACTCTTCTTCGCTTCCAATGATAGGAGACCATTAGTGGCATCTTAGATGACTGCTTGAAAGCTTTTAAGACCACAGTCGCTACTCATCAATGTAGGATGAGGAACAAGACTTTTATGTATTTTGTTGTACCAATTGAGTCTGGTGTCCCCCAGTACTAAAGTCCTGAGTCAGTAAATCTTTTGGATCTCTCTCCCACAGTGCTTGCTGTCTGTGAGGAATTAATCTGTCTGTCTTCTGTTGTTTCTGTAAGGATTGCCGTATTTTGTAACACTTATATCTGTGCAAAATTAGCCTAAGCTAAATCTATCCTTGGTCTAGAGTATAATCCTATCAACTGACCCCCATCTGATCTTCTCAGAGGTGTATGTAGCCTAGAGTTTGGTGTTAATGGTAATGCAGTGTTGTGGATATACTGGTTAGTATTAGCATCTGTCGTCTATATTTTATGTGCACAATTCGGTGTCCTCCCTTTTCCTAATTTGATCATGGTGGTCACAGACCTTTTCTATACTATCCCTCCCCTTTTTTATATCAGCATGTGGCCTGAAGCAAGAACAAAATTAATCCCTTCCTTTCCCTCCCCATCCCAGTAACCTACAAAATGAGTTCCATTTCTTAAGCAGACCCTTCTTTGTCTTTTTACAATAATGGGCTCACACAGTATTTGTCCTTCTGTGATTGACTTATTTCTCTCAGCATAATGTCCTCCAGGCTCATCCACATTGTAAGATCAGTCATGTATCCTTCATTGCTCTTTAAAGTAGCATAGTATTCCATTTGTGTGAATATACTGTAATTTGGTTATCCATTCATCCACTAGTGGGCGTATAGGTTGTTTCCATCTCTTTGCTATAGTGAATTGTGCTGCGATGAACATAGATGTGTGTATGTCTGTTCGTCCCCTGCCTCTCACCTCTTTAGGATATATTCCTAGCAATGGAATTGCTTGATCAAATGAAAAAATATTTTCAGTTTTTTAAGGAAATACCACATAGTTTGCCACAATGGTTGTACCATTTTACAACCCCATCAGCAGTGAACAACATTTCCAATCTCTCTGCAACCTCTCCAGCATTTGTTATTTTCTTTTCTGTTGAACTTTGCTATTATTGCTGGGGTGAGATGATATAGCATCGTTGTTTTGATTTGCATCTCTATAATGACTAAAGATCAAGAGCAATTACTCATGTGTTTGTTGGCTGCCAGCATGTCATCTTTAGTAAAGTGTCTGTTTAAGTCTTTTGCCCATTTTTGAATTGGGTTGTTTGTCTTTTTGGTGTTAAGGTGCTGACATTTTCTATAGATTTTAGAGATAAGTCCTTTGTCAGATATGTCATAGGCAAATATTTTCTCCCAATCTGAAGGTTCTCTTTTTACCCTTTTGATGAAGTCTTTTGATGCACATAATAATTTAATTTTTAAAAGGTCCCAGTCATCTAGCTTCTCTTCTACCTCCTGTGCATTCTGGGTTATGTTTGATAGTCTATTTATGCTGTAAATTAGGGCTCCTAGATTTGCCCCTATTTTATCTTTGATGAATTTTATAGTTTTGGGTTTTACTTTTAAGGTCTTTGATCCAGACTGAGTTTGTTTTTGTGTATGGGTGAGGTGTGGGTCTTGTTTCATTTTTCTCCAAGTGGATATGCAGTTTTGCCAGCACCATTTGTTAAAGAGTCTGTGTCTTCCCCATTTAATGAGTTTTGGACCTTTGTCAAAGATAGGCTATCCATAGATGGATGGGTCTATTTCTGACTTTCGATTCTGTTCCATTGGTCTATCTGTCTATCATTGTACCAATAGTATGCTGTTTTGATTAGTATGGGTATACAGCACGTTTTAAGATCCAGGAATGTGAGACCTCCCACTTTGTTCTTCTTCAGAAGTGCTCTGCTTATCAGAGGTCTCTTTCCTTTCCATATGAAGTTAGTAATTGGTTTTTCCATGTCCTTAAAAAAAATTTTGTTGGTATCTGGATCGGGATTGAATTAAACGTGTAGATTGTTTTAGGTAGTATTGACGTTTTCACAATATTCAGTCTACTTATCCATGGACAAGGTAGGTTCTTCCATTTATGTAGAGCCCTTATTGTCTTCTGTAGTAGTGTTTTATAGTTTTCTTTGTATAAGTCTTTTGTGTATCTGGCAAGATTTATTCCTAGATATTTTATCTTTTTCATAGGTATTGTAAATGGAATTATTTCCCTTATATCTTTATCAGAGGACTCTATGTTGGTGTAGAAGAATCCAACTGATTTTTGTATGTTGACCTTGTATCCTGCCACTTTGCTGAACCTATTTGTTTGTTCCAATAGCTTTTTTGGTTGAGTCTCTTGAGTTTTCTATGTATAGGATCATATTGTCCACAAATAGAGAGAGTTCTCTTTACCAATTTGAATGTCTTTTATTTCTCTTTCTTACCTTGTTGCCCCTGCCAGGACTTCCAATACAATGTTGAATAGGAGTGTGATAGAGGGTATCCCTGTCTGGTTTCCATTCACTAGAGTGATGTCCTGGAGGAAGTGCAGCCAGAATGCTCCTTGGAAGCAAGAATGTCCAGACTTCGTCTCACCTATTTTGGTCATGTTGTAAGAAGGGACCATTCCCTGGAGAAGGATGTCATGCTTGGTAGGGTGGAGGGTCGACGAAAGAGGGGGAGGCCTTCAGGGAGATGGATTGATACAGTGGCTGCGATGATGGGCTTGAGTATAGCAGGGATTGTGGGGCTGGCGCGGGATCGGGCAGTGTTTCGTTCTGCTGCGCATAGGGTCGCTATGAGTCGGAAACAACTCGATGGCACTTAACAACGACAACAACAGAGTAATGCCTTGAGTTGGCTGTTGGTTTTGCATATATGCCTTTTATTATGGGGAGGAATTTCCCTTCTATCCCTATTTTGCTGAGAGTTCTGAACAGGAATGGATGTTGGATTTTCTCAAATGCCTTTCTGCATCGATTGATATAATCATATGGTTATTTTGTTTAGTTTTGTTTATGTGGTGGATTACATTGATTGCTTTTCTGATGTTGAACCACCCTTGCATACCAGGTATGAATCCCATTTGGTCAGGATGTATTATTTTTTTGATATGTTGTTGGATTCTGTTGGCTAGAATTTTGTTGAAGGTTTTTGCATCTATGTTCATGAGGGATATTGGTCTGTAGTTTTTCCTTTTTAGTGGTGTCTTTCCTTGATTTTGGTATTAGTGTTATGCTTGCTTCATAAAATTAGTTTGGGAGTATTCCATCTTTTTCTGTATTCTGGAATAGCTTGAGTAGTATAAGTGTCAACTCTTCCCTGAATATTTGGTAAAATTCTTCAATGAAGCCATCAGGGCCAGGACTTTTCTTTGTGGGGAGTTTTTTTGTTTGTTTGTTTGTTTTTTATGACCTGTTCAATTTCTCCTTTGTTATGGGTCTGTTCAAGTATTCTGTCTCTGAGTGGGATAGGTTATGTAGGTCATGTGATTCCAGAAACTTGTCCATCTCTTCTAGGTTCTTAAATCTATTGGAGTACAGTCTTTCATAATATTCTGTCAGTACCTTTTTTATTTCAGTTGGTTCTGTTTTGATGACACCCTTTTTGTTTACTATTCTTGTAATTTGCATCTTCTCTTTCTTTTCTTTTGTTAGATTTGCCAAGTTTGTCGATTTTGTTAATCTTTTTGAAGAACCAGCTTTTTTGTATTGTTGATTTTCTCTATGTTTTTTTTGTTTTATATTTCATTTACTTCTGCTCTGATCTTTATTATTTCCTTACTTCTAGATACTGTAGAATTCTTTTGTTCTTTTTCCTAGTTTTGGATTTATTGAGTTAGAATGTTGATTTTGTTTCTTTCCTCTTTTGATGTATGAATTTATTGCTATAAACTGACCTCTGACTACTGCTTTTGCTGTGTCCATAGTTTTTGGTACAATGTATCTTCATTGTCATTTATTTCTAGTATATTTTTTATTTCACTTTTTATTTCTTCTATTACCCAGTGATTTTTGAGCAGTGCATTGTTCAACTTCCATGTTTGATGTTTTTTTCTTGATCTTCTTATTATTAATTTCCAATTTTTTAGCATTGTGCTCCAAGAAGATGTTTTGTAATATTTCAATGTTTTTTAATTTATTGAGGCTTGTTTTATGTCCTAACATATGATCTATTCTGGAGAATGATCCACATGCACTTGAGAGGAGTGTGAGTTGTGCTTTTGTTGGGTGGAATGCTCTGTATATATCTATGAAGTTGAGTTGGTTGATTGTGTTGTTGTTCTTCTGTATCTTTGTTGAGTTTTTTTCTAGTTGATCTGTCCCTCTTTGAAAGTGGTGTGTTAAAGTCTCCTAGTACTGTTGTAGAGTTGTCTCTTGTCCCTTTTAATTAAATTAATATTTGCTTCATGTATTTTGAAGCACTTTCATTGGGTGCATAGATACTAATTATTATAATGTCTTCTTTGTCAATTGACACTTTCAGCATCATATAATGTCCTTCTTTGTCTCTTTTGTTGTTTTTCACCTTAAAATTTATTTTATCAGAAATTAATATTGCCACTCCTGCTCTTTTTTGATTACCGTTGGCTTGGTATATTTTTTTTCCACAACTTAACTCTTAATTTGGTTTTATTTTTGTGTCTAAGGTAGGTCTCTTATAGGCAGCATATCGATAGGTCTTCTTTTCTTTCCCAGTCTGGAACTCTCCCTCTCTTGATTGGTGTATTTTGTCCATTCATATTGAGTGCAATTAGTGACAGACATGAATTGATTGCTGACATTCTTTTCTGTTTTTTTGTCATGTTGTTGGAGCTTCCTTGGTCCCTATACTTTTCTGTGCTGAGTTCATTTTGTTGTCAAGTGTTTCTTCTCTTTTCTTCTTTATTGTTGGTTTTGTTCTTATTAAACCCATATGTTTTTCTTCCTTCTGGATTTGCTTAGGGGGATTGTTAATTTTTTCTGTGGTTACCTTGGAGTGAGTTCTTGTCTCTATATTTTTGGAACAGTCTGTTCTATGAGAACATTGTCCTTTTTTCCTCTCCATTTGGAAGTTTGTACCTAGAACTTTTACTCCCTCTATGTAGTTAGTTCCTGTTGTCATGTGCAAATTGGTTTCCTTGATTTGTAGTGTACAATGTTTTATGGTCTCATTTTGAATCTCTATTTCTGATTTGGTTTTAGTGTTGATGTCATGTGTCCTGATTTTGTTGTTCTCTGTTGTGGGTTTTCTATTAGAAGGACTTCCTTAAGGATTTCTTATAGGGTTGGTCTGGTTTTCACAAAATTCCTTAATTTCTGTTTGTCTAAAACTGTCTTTATTTCACCATCATATTTGATGGACAATTTGGCTAGATATAGGATTCTTGGTTGGAAGTTCTTTTCCTTCAGGATTTTATATATGCCATCCCATAGCCTTCTTGCCTGCATGTTTCTGCTGAGTAATCAGAGCTCAGACTAACTGTTTGATTATTATAAGTAATATTTCTTTTGTCCTGGGAAGCTTGCAAGATTCTTTCCTTGTCTTTGGTTTTAGATCATTTGATTATGATATGTCTTGGTGTTTTAATCTTGGGATCTATCCTGTATGGGGTTCTTTGAACTTCTTGGACAAATATCTTTTCTTCCTTCATGATATGGGAGAAGTTTTCTGTTAGTAGGTCTTCCACAATTTTCTCAGTGGTTT